>NC_139582.1:10654106-10791606 GCF_946808225.1 Silurus aristotelis
GGTAATGATTGGGTTTTTTAACAGAACTACGCTGCAGTTTACAACGCTCGCCTGACGAAGGACTTCTTCCTGGACAATAACGTTGCACTTTTGGACCATCCTGCATGCTCCCCTTTGGGAACATTTGGGGGGTGGATGGCAAAATTAAGTTTACAAAAACGGACGTCAGTTCCAGATTGTGGATGCCCTTCGTGAAGCGATCTTCACCACATGGAGCAACGTTCCCACCAGCCTCCTGGAAACAAATGCATCAAGCATGCCGAAACGAGTGTTTGAAGTTATAAACAAGAACTGTGGGGCCACTCACTACTGACTTTTGATCCTTTTTGTTCTTTTGCCTTTTTGTTTTTTTGCCTTTTTGTTCTTTCGCCTTTTTTAAGAAGTTCTTACAACCTGGTTATGATCCACCAGCACGAAATGTGAATACTTGGAATGTTTTCCCCGGTCTTAAGATTTTGTTCAGGTGTACACACACACACACACACACACACACAGACACACACACACACACACACATACACACATATAGTATACCGGTAAATAAGTTTACATTAAAAGAGTTGCGGTGGCTAAAAATGTATATTCCAATGCTACAAAAATTTTAAATGGTTTTCAGAAATGGGTTTATGATATCCCAATTATATCTCCTCATGTTAATCTACATTTGATAAAATACAGCTATAGACACCATTTATTAATTTGTTATTGCATGAACACAGCTTTGCTTCTCACAACACACACAGAATATAAGCAGTGCTTAGTACTATATAATTTGGCTTGGGATGATGTACAGTAGCGATGAGTGAATGATCATCTGTTGTTACTGAGTTCACCTGTACTGTGATAGTACACGGAGTGCCACTGCCTAAAAATTTAACATTGAAACATTACAGTATATGAATCTAATGAATTTTAAAGTAAACACAATATAAATAATTATTTACAAAATACACGAAGGCAAGATTAAAGAAACCTGATTTTCTAAAGCTTGAAAATAAGTTACTACGGACTAAGATCACTCTGTTATTCTCTTTCTATACAAAATGGTCTTAAAGGTACATCAGCAACGATTAGACTTATTTTTCAAGATAAGCTTTCTAATGGTTAAAAGCTCTGCCTCCAAGATCAACATGCTTAATAACTTATCAACATGGTCATGGACAAATATGGATGCTTTATGCAAATGTATGTTTATTATTAGTGAAAACAAACTCAACATAGAGCATGAAGACAAAATACTCTTGTAAATGTATTAAAGTAAATATAGGGTTTTAAATTACGTAAATCACAAGGATTTTCTTTGTTTTATCTTTTTGCTTTTTATACCCGAGTTAAGAAAGGACATTGTGAATAAATTTGTTGTACTGAGGGTTTAATTTCGCCTCCTTTATATTTATTTATATTTTTCATAAAAATGGTGTATGCTGCATCAATTGCGTTAATCAAATTTGTGCCGTGAAAATTTATTTTGTGTTAACGCATTAATTTTAATCATATACTTTTTATACATGATATTTTTTCCAGATGGTGATCATGATCATACCCATTATCAACCATTTTTCTTGCATTCTTTCTCTTTTTCTCCTAATGGCTCCTTTTTTTTAAACAGAGTTAGGGCTCTGAATTTAACTGTAAACCAGCAGATCTTATTATTCAGAGAACAGATGTTGGCCTATAGTCTCTTCTCTCCACATTTTCCCCACATACTGTACACTTTGTGTTTATATACAGCGAAATAAAGTAAATGCACAAAACACTATACATGTAGAAATTGAAATCTGATCAACTTCTAGTCTTCTTAAGTAAAGTCGAATGTATTCCTGTTATTCAGATGACAAGTGCAGTAGCACAGATCTGCATAACAGAAGTCTTGTTATTATGCAACAGCAAGTTAAAAGGGTGAAAGTGAATTTCAAAGTATTTAATATAATGTTCCTATATTCCATTGCTTTTACCATACTGATGATCATGGTAAATGTTGAGTTTTAATAGAGATAAATAAGTACAGACATGAGCATTTCCTCTATCTCTAGCTGTCACTGTTAAATTTCAGCAAGCAGATTTAAAGTTCGCAATAAAGACAAAATTACGAGATCCGACCAACTAAATAGAATCCAGACCTTTAGTAACCTTTATGGAGCTAGACATGACTGCAGTGTTTATTTGGCTGTTAAAGGAAACTTTCACAGCCAAGTAGATTCATCATGTCAAGTTAGTCCACAACAAATAATTTGCCACTGTGAGAAAACTTATAGCTGCTAACTGTATATTGCTTTCAAAAGAATCTTACTTATTATATAAACTGACATTATATGCCATGCATTCAGAAAGTATTCAAAGCCCTTACTTTTTTCACATTTTGTAAAATGCAAAAACCACACTTGCAAAACATTGCAAAACTTATTAAAAAGAACAATAAGCAACCTTGAAATATTATACTGAAATACGCACTCAGACCCTTTGTAGTGACACTTGAAATGTAGTGCAGGTTCGTCCCATTTATTTGGATTGTTGTTGAGATGTTTATATTAATCAGAGTCCAGCTGGGGCAAATTCAGTTGATTGGATTTTCAAGTGGGAGTCAAAGGAAAAACGATCAGGATTTTGTCTATACACAGATGTCCTGAGTTCTGTGTGTCTTTATATCCTAAAAAAAAACTATTTCTACTGCAATGGTTCAATGGTCTCCAGAAATCTTATATGGAAGAAGTCATGATTTTTCCTGAAGCTGGCTATCCTGTCAAAATGAGTGATCAGAGTAGAAGGGCTTTAGTAAAAGAAGTGACTAAAAACCTGCTGGTCTCTTTGGTGGAGCTCCAGAGATAAAGTTGAAAAAGGTCAACTATCACTAAAAAACTCCACCCATCTGAACTTTGTTTTAGTGACCAAACAATCTTTCTTAAAACAAAAACACAAAAGAATTTTTGTTAAATTTTAAATTTGATTTGTAGCAAATTTCAAGTGGGCTTCCATGTGTTCTCCAATCTGCACACCTGATCTCTGAAGCTCAACCAGAGAGGCCATCAGGATTTGACTTGTCTTTCTCGTAGTTAAAGCAACAATTCTTAGTCTGTTAATTTTTTCTCAAATGTAAGGGCTCCAATGACATTTTAGATTTCGATGGAGTATTTATTTTTTGATTGAGACACTTGAATTCTGTTGTGGTGGGTGAATACCCTGGAAAAAATGCACCGGGTGTGCCGTACCTGCTGCCTCTTCTCGATCTCCAGTTTCATGCGGATGCTGAGGCAGCGCAGCGTGTCTTGGAATGTCTGCCGGAGTGCTTTCTCCATTAGAACCTTATGAAATGCTCCCACTGCACCCCCACACACAAACACCACCGCATTCGAGAAGAGCTGGTGAGAGAGAAAGAAAAATTAATTTTTGTCTACATGTACCAATTTTAACATTTTTATGAATGTACTGTATATCCTACAGAATATAGAACAGTTCCTGAAACTGGGTATGAACTGTTTTTTGGGGGGTTTTTTCTGTCTTGTTTACACACAATAACCCAGAACAGAATCGAAACTAAAGAATCGTTAAAACAAAACCTTATGACTGAATGTAGGAAGGTGCGTTCTTCTAGGGTGAAAGGGCATTAAAAGAAAATGGCAAAGTGACTAAATAGCCAGGAACCAATTAAAAAAACAAGCATATACTTAAATTAGTATAAACGTCATGTTTATCCTAACACTTGAAAATTTTGACCCTTTATCTCTCCCATTAGATCTTAAAAACTATTTTGCAATATTACAATAAGTCATTTTTCCCCAGATTTCTACTAGCTTTTCCCACATTACTGTAATGTGCATGATAGTATGTCAATGAAAAATTCTACTAATTCTCTAATTCTACTCCGTTTCTTCTAATAAAGAGATCAAAAAGTGAAAAATAATTTGGTCAACTGTCCACAAGCTAGTAAATGACCCTAGAGAGAGAATGTGCCTCTCTGTGGTCTAATGCCATTCAAACCTGCCATCCCTGGTTTTGTTTTTAGGAGCTTACAGCTAAATATTACCACCACCCCTAAGGTTTCATTTAGCTGTTTTTTCTTGTTAAATATGATCATAACTGTGCTAGCGATAACAGTAGTCTCCTGTGGCATCAGTGAGACACACAACTGCTAACTTGAGCCTGGACCTAACTAACACATTTTTCACTAAAAACCATAGATTTTTAATATAAATATATTAATTGTGTGCATTCTAGTCATTTTTTTAAAGCTCTGCATCTGTGATACCTCCTCTATGAGGCACTGATGGCTGATCCAGGCAGCACACTTACCTGATTGGTAAGGTTCGGCATCGATTCAGATAAGGTGAAGTGCACTGACAGGACAATAATATGAGAGAGGGAAGAGACTATGCTGAGGACGACAGCAAACCACATCTGGAAGGGGAGTAACGTGAACACTGTGATGATGATGAAGAGGAAGAAAGGCACCTACACAAGGGAAAAGAATGAACCACGACTCAATAAAAAATCGCTTTGTTTAATTGCTGTGCTGTAAAGAAGTATTTGCTCCCTCCTAATTAAAAAAAAAAAAAAACGAAATTTGAAGACGTAAAAAACAGTTTTACTGTTTCATAATTCAACTCAATTAACCTTGTGGAAAAAAGGCAATTCCCCCATTAATGTAATAACTGGTTGTGAGAAGATAAATAAAATATTTTTTTTCACATTCTTCTGTAAAGAAATGTTCAAAATCAGCCACGTTAGAAAGCTTTCAAACATGTAAAACTCATTTAAGGTCTTATAGCTTGTCAGTGGGTTATAAAATGATGACTTTGAATTCATTTGGGTCTTTGCCAATTGCTAAATTTTTATTAAATATTTCAAAGAAATACTTTCTAAGAACTGTACAAGATAATTTTCAATGATGAAACAATATGATTCAAATTTTTTTACGGCATGTTTGCTTTGAAGCATATCTTTACAGGTTTTTAAAATGTTAACAGTGTTCTAGGTCAGTACAAATGGCCTACAACACTATTAAATGAAAATGATCCAGTGTTACATATTCGTAAGTAGCCAAAGTATGTGTCTTCGCTTGCTGTGTCTGTTGTGTGTGATCACCTTGTGCAGCAATAACTGCAACAACATTTCCACTAAATAAACATTGTTTTTATCCCATTTGTTTACTTGGATACTTTTTGTCTACCTTTAGGACTTGAAGATCTGATGATGCATCATATGCAAAAACATGGCAAATTCAGGGGTACAAACTTTCCAATACATCTGTTAGTTATTTAAAATATATACGTGTGTGTGTTACCTGGTCCCAAGGAAGAATGTGTTCTGTGCAATAGATGAAGGTAAATCCCATACTGAGGTGTGTGGCCCATACCACCAGTCCCAACAGCATGGTCCATTTCTGAGTAAGCGCCTCAGCACAGACTAGCACAAACACAGCCACGAACACAACCAGCCCAGCGCTGACCACGGCCACAAATGCTACATGGCTATGTACCCTCTTAACAACACACACACACAAACAAACACACACACACACACACACACACACACACAAGAATAGTAATTATTTGTCATTCACAAGTACAAGTATTTTTTTTATTTACACCATCCAACATTTGTTTTGTAATGAGATTTTGATGTTTTCTTTTTTCATTTTAAAATGTGTTCAACAATGTTCATACAATTATTTAAAACGATAATTCTGTTATACAGTGGTGTGAAAAAGATTTTTATGATTTCTTATTTTATTGCATGTTTGTCACACTTTAATGTTTCAGATCATAAAACTCATTTAAATATTAGTAAAAGATAACACAAGTAAACAAAAAAGTGAAAAAGTGTTTGCCCCCCTGTTAAAACTGGTTTATAACACCTGAGTTCAATTTCTCTATCAACACCCAGGTCTGATTACTGCCACACCTGTTCACAATCAACAAATCTCTTAAATAGGACCTGCCTAACAAAGTGAAGTAGACCAAAAGATCCTCAAAAGCTAAACATCATGCAGAGAGCCAACGAAATTCAGAAACAAATAAGAAAGAAAGTAATTGAGATCTATCAGTCTGGAAAATGTTATAAAGCCATTTTTAAAGCATTGGGACTCCAGTGAACCACAGTGAGAGCCATTATTCACAAATGGCTAAAACATGGAACCTTCCCAGGAGTGGCCGGCCGACCAAAATCACCCCATGAGCACAGCAACGATTCATCCAAGAGCTCACAAAAGACCCCACAACAACATCCAAAGAACTGCAGGCCTCACTTAAGGTCATTGTTCATGACTCCATCATAAGAAAAAGACTGGGCAAAAGTGGTCTGCATGGCAGAGTTTCAAGACGAAAACCGCTACTGAGCAAATAGAACATAAAGGCTCGTCTCAGTTTTGCCAGAAAACATCTTGATGAAAATACTTGTTGAACTTTTTGGAAGGTGTGTGTCCCATTACATCTGGCGTAAAAGTAACACCGCATTTCAGAAAAAGAACATCATACCAACAGTAAAATATGGTGGTGGTAGTGTGATGGTCTGGGGCTGTTTTGCTGCTTCAGGACCTGGAAGACTTGCTGTGATAAATTAAACCATGAATTCTGCTGTTTTCCAAAAAATCCGTCTGTTCGTGACCTCAAGCTGAAGCAAACTTGGGTTCTGTAGCAGGACAATGATCCAAAACACACCAGCAAGTCCACCTCTGAATAAAACCAAATGAAGACTTTGGAGTGGCCTAGTCAAAGTCATGACCTGAATCCTATTGAGATGCTGTGGCATGACCTTAAAAAGGTGGTTTATGCTCGAAAAACCTCTAATGTGGCTCATTGCAAGTTATCGCATATGCTTGATTGCAGTTGTTGCTGCTAAGGGTGGCCCAACCAGTTATTAGGTTTAGGGGTCAAACACTTTTTCACACAGGACCATGTAGTTTTGGATTTGTTTTTCCTCATTAATAAAAACCTACATTTAAAAACTGCATGTTGTGTTTACTTGTGTTATCTTTTACTAATATTTAAATTAGTATGATGATCTGAAACATAAAAGTTTGACAAACATGCAAAAAAAAAATCAGGAAGGGGGCAAACACTTTTTCACTCCACTGTATACGTGATACTTTAGAAAATCTATAGGCAACATAGGCTTCAAATTTTGAATAGTGCTCTCGATTTGACAGTTCAAGCTCTTGCTGTATTTACATTTTTATTAAAACTATTATAAAACTATTATTTGATATATACACACCGATTCCCTTCCTCATATGAATAGACTACAAGTGACAACAGCAGTTTAAGAGGATTTACACAGACCCTGACAACCCCCCCCCTTACACACACACACACACACACACACACACACACAGTGATGGAAAGTTCACATGGACGGCATATCACTTAACCGTAAAGTATGCGTGATGCACAAAAGCAAACCTAAGCTGTAATAACATTTTCCCAGAGTTCTTGCAATTTTTCTAAAGGGGAAGAAAGAGGAAGTTGCCTTAACAAAACTTTCAAGAGGGCGAAAGAGAAAGAACATTTAAGCGCTTGGATACAATAGCAGGAAAAAAGCGGCGCGCTTTTTCCTCTTGGAAGTCTTCAGATTGATGGAAATGCCAGAACCTGCCAATCATTAGGCTTTAAAACAATCGCTTCCTGTTACACTTCCTTTCAAAACACTCACGGCGCTTCTTCATTTTTCGGCGCAGAAGGAGGGGTGGGATTCTTTAAGGTTCAGGAAAATATCTGTTTCAAAATCTCGACATGCTTTGTAGGATATAGATAACAGATATTTCATTATTGTTTAACATTAACTTGTAAAATCTCTATCGTGAAAGTTAATAAAAATGGGCGAGGAGCTGTGATTGCTTAAGATTTGGCAAGACAACAGATAAAATACAGGTATGGGGTTCCTCATCAGCTGCTGCAAATACTATGCAAAAATTCATTCTAGCTATTAAGATATGATGCAACATCGGTCAATATTTTCCTGCGACTACATTCATGTGTGTATGTGATTTTCTCACCAGTTGCAAGCTGAAAAACAGCACCAGCAGGATAGCACATGTGAGCATGCTCAGCCAGAGCAGCAGAACCAGAGGCTGATACTGGCTGATGCACAAGAACTTCCTGTACAGTGCTTCCTGTTTCAGCTTCTGCTCGTTTAGCAGGTACTTCCCTTTCGCTGGCATCTTGACCACAGAGTAGTAAACCTAGCCTCAGTTCAGCACGAATGTGCCAATATGCCCATAGAGACTGCGTGTGTGCGTTTATAAGGTTCCACTGCACATCATGGTTTTCTCTTCCCCTGAATGAGTCATTCTGTCCAACACCACACTCTTCTCTTTACTAGACGATTTTTCTCGTCTTCGGTCTTTGATCAATGCAGAGAGTTGGGTTTCGCAGGTCTGAGGCGGGAACAGCAAAGGATGAGGAATGTCAGCACGGTTGTCACGGATACCTCTGGGACTCAAGAAGGGAAAATACTGAAAGATAAAAAAAAAGAACAATAAATTACTGTACTGACAGACAGAGAGCAATTAGGTCTTCTTTTCTTTTTCGGTGGTGAGCACTTGCTTTTGTCTGAACGCCATAAAACTTTCCGATCCATCTGCGACCGGTGACCCTCATTCACAAACACACACACACACACACACACACACACTCACACATACACAAAAAGAAACCTAAAGGCTCACAAGAACTCAAAAAAAAAAAAAAAATAGGAAAGTATTTAAGCTGAAAAACAATTGCCCTGAATGGAGATTTCTCACCCCAAACTGCTTCCACATCTCATTTAACTATGTTTTGTTTTTCATTTCATTTACTTTGTAACATTCTTAGCACACTAATAGTTGATGTGAATTATATAAAGCAAAAGATTTTATCAGGAAGCACAAAACCTAATTCATTAAGTTTGATAATTGCACCTGGCCACATGTGTAACAAAAAATGTAAATACAATTGCATGTTAAAATGACATTTTCCAATCAATCAAATTAAGACATTTTCATCTAAAACTTTGATTTTCTTCTAACAAAGATTATGTTCAATTTAAAACTAACAATTAAAAGTAATTGTAATTGCAAATAACTGGCTAAATGACTGACATGAATATTTTGAATACTTCCAGAAAGAAGCTGTTTTAGATCAGCGTTATTTGCATGGAAACACTGTACATACATACAAACCAAAAATATATTATTTACAAAAATAAGGGGAAAAAACCCTCAAATGACCATGAAAACAGAGCCCAACATTGACTAGATCAAGAGGACAAAAAGTATGGCCCATCTCTCTCCCTGTGTGTGTGTGTGTGTGTGTGTGTGTGTGTGTGTGTGTGTGTGTGTGTGTGTGTGTGTGTGTGTGTGTGGGGCCGCACAGGCACAAAGACAGAAAGGCCCTCATTGAGGCACAGCAAAGGGAAGCTGCACCTGCTGGGAAAAGAAATAGGAACAAAAAGGTCTCAGTTCTGTCCTTTTCAATGTCCACAAAGATGTCTGGCTGCCTGCTTCTCTCTAGCGGAGGAATCTTTTAGAATCTTCTAGAATCGGGAAAATAATGTTTTTTTTAACTGAAGAAGTGAGCCAGAATTCAATCTAGTCAGCCACCAGTTGTGCAGGTAATCAACGATGGGATAATATTTGCTTTTAATTACAAGCAGGTGTACACAAGATGACTGCAGCCATTTGCAGAGTCGCTTGTGTACGTCTTAAGAAACGAACAAGGAAATGGTACAACATTATTGGGGGACGGTATAGGCAGCATGTGACATGGTATACACAGCTGAAAAAACAAACTATAGCCGTCTCATTCTTACATATTTTTCTCATGCTTACATAACCCTTATACAGCTTTTACTATTACAGTCAGTATTAGTTTTTTTCTTTTACATCACTTTAAATTCATCACTTGAACTAGGAGACCCAAAACTGTTCCAGCATGACACAAAGCCAGCTCTATAAAAATATGGTTAATGTGGGTTGAAGTGAATGATATTGAGTGGACTGCTATAGACCTCAACCTTCCTGAACACCTTTGGGATGAATTGGAACACTGACTGCCCCCCAGGACTCCTCACCCTACATCAGTACCTGAATGAGCACAAAGCTCACAAGATTTTAAATAGTTTGTGGAAACTTTGTTCAAAAAGCACATTCCAATCTCAGGATCTGTTGTCCACAAACAGTTGTCCATATAGTGTATTTTTGAAAGTAAGGTTAGAGTTTCCAGTGGCGGGTCCTGAGAACAATCCCGGCAGTGAACAGTTTTCCAAAACTGCCAATGTATTTAATCTTGCTGTTTAAAATCAGATGATATTATTCCAACTAGAGAACGTTGCAAGTAATTGTCCAGATGTACATAAAGTACACATGACTGTGTGTGTGTGTTCGTGCGTGCGTGGGTGGGTGCGTGCATGTGTGCACGTGTGTGAACAATGCTTTTAATGTTGGCGGTGTTTCTGCATTTGCATGCAAAGTCGTGTCAAGAGATTTTGTCGATGTTGTCACGGTACCATTTTATCCTTTAAATATAGTGGATGTCCTTGGAAAGGAATGTTAAAAGGAAAAATTCAGACAAAAACTTAGAACAGTGACTGGCATTTGTGACTGGCAAAATTATGGCAGTTAATTTGACATATAAAGAAATGTAAAAGGCTTTTTTTTTTTTTTTAATAAATTACTAAATCCATCCACCTTCACGAAATGGAAAGCATTTGCCTGTGAGCGCAAATTGTCCATTAAAGGAACAAGTCCAGAAATTAGATGAATAATTGGACACTGTAATAAGAAGCATACCCAATCAAGACGTTCTACTGGTTAAGAGCTCCAGAATGTCCTTTTATCAAACGCCAAAAAAAAAAAAATCATCTCATCAATGCTGCATTTTTTTGGCTTTGCCCAAATGAAAGCTACACATTTTGATAAAAACACACCACAGCACATGTTCTGTGTTCAGAGAAGAACGAAACCTGTTTATCATTTTAACGCAGTGATTAACTTCATCGCAAGGCAACCACGACTGGATGAACATGGTCAACAAGATAAAGTGAGAGACAGATGAAAGGAGGATCACGAAAAAAGATACAAAAGGTTCAAAGGTCTTCCTCGGATTGCTAGATATTAATGTTTGAGGGGCAGATGCTTAACAACAGTTTGTACTGAAGAGAGCAAACACAAGCTACGCGTGCTGAGATTAAATTTTATTGTGAAAATATTTGGTAAAAAAAATAATTATAAAATTTAACTATGTTTGTTATATAAATACAATTTTATAAGCAGTGGCAGCTGAGTGGTTACTAAAATGGTTATGGGTTTGAAGCTAGTAATCAGGAAGAAGTCCGCTGAAAAGGGTCACTACTGAGGCCAAGGAACATGAGCGTATACTATAAAAGGTGGATAAATCCTAACCCCAGTATAAGCTCCAGTTTTGTTGCCTGGAAACCAATATGATTACTAAAAATATGCAACGAAATAGCAATAAAGTATGCTAGTAATGTAGATCAATACGGACTGATGGTGTGACCCAAACTGTAGTATACTTATGCACTATTTTATATTCTATATAATGGTTTGCTCTTACACTCAACTGTTATAGCTTTGCTTATGTAGCAGATAAGTGGAGGGGTTACCATATGCAGGCGCTGGGTGTTGGTTAGTTTTTTAAGATGGCTGTTTGATTTACTTTTAACATAAAAAAAATGTGTATGCAAGTTTTGCCTAGTTTACAGTACACAATTTATGCCACAACAGGTTTCTTATAGATCTCCTCTTCTTACAAAGTTTCTGGGTATCATACATGTAGCATATGTTTACTTCCTTGACCAACATTACAGCTGTGATCTGCAGCGTTCTGTCCAAATTCCACACACAATATTAGGACTGGGTATCGGCGAGAATCTGGCGACACGATATGATACAGGGGTTGAGATATGATATTTTGCGATACATTGTGATAATGTAAGCAAAGCGATATATTGGGATATTTCCGATTTTACGAATAGGATATACACTCACCGGCCACTTTATTAGGTACACCTGTCCAACTCCTCGTTAACGCAAATTTCTAATCAGCCAATGACATGGCAGCAACTCAATGCATTTAGGCATGTAGACATGGTCTAGACAATCTGCAAACCGAGCGTCAGAATGGGGAAGAAAGGTGATTTAAGTGACTTTGAAAGTGGGATTTTCACACACAACCATCTCTAGGGTTTACAGAGAATGGTCCGAAAAAGAGAAAATATCCAGTGAGCGGCAGTTCTGAGGGCGCAAATGCCTTGTTGATGCCAGAGGTCAGAGGAGAATCGCCAGACTGGTTCGAGCTGATAGAAAGGCAACAGTAACTCAAATAACCACTCGTTACAACCGAGGTATGCAGAAGAGCATCTCTGAACACACAACACGTCGAACTTTGAGGCGGATGGGCTACAGCAGCAGAAGACCACACCGGGTGCCACTCCTGACCGCTAAGAACAGGAAACTGAGGCTACAATTCACATATTGATTGATGATGATGATGATGATGATAATTGTATTATAATATTAGCATTGCCATAAGTATAAGTATTAGTGTAGTAGTAAAAGCATGACCTGAGCGCTAACTAGTGTTTTATATCTAAAAGCTACAATTGTAGGGAGGCAAGAAAATAAACAGTATTATTATTTCTTCTATAAAAGTAGAGAATGCAGTCAGGTGAGGGAAGACAGATATGTCATGCAGTTGTTTTTTTAAAGTATCGCTAAATAAATATCGCCATACTCAGGTATAGCAATATTTTCTTACACCCCTGCATCAAAACTATTAATAAATATAATATTAAAGATATATATAAATAAATATATATAAAATATATCATATAAAAGAGGCGAAAATAAAACCTTAAACGCAACATGTTTATTCACAACGCCCTTTCAATACTCAATAAAAAAAAATTCATAATTTAATAAATAACACCAAAGTTTTTTTTTTTTTTAAAACAACAAAATCTGCCATGATGCACACATCCGGCAATTAAAACCTTCCCTGTTTAAAAATAGCAAAAGTTCAGTTTGGTGTGCTGATGATTTACGTACAGTGTAACAATGGATTTGCAAGTAACGTGCTTTGCAAATGCTTTGCAGGACGAGCAAAAATTTGTATAAATAAAATTGAACTTGCTTTACGAGCGATAACTTGCATTGTGAACATCGAGCATCACATGAACAACACCTAAACAGCCCACGCTCAACTAAGACTGAGAGTAAAACACTGGAAGCTAAGGTCAGCTTCCCGTCTTCATTCGGGGTGTATCCCTCACGCGACTGTACTGTTTACGATAGTATTGTGTGACCACGTGTGGATTCATGAGATTCTCCTTCCAAGCAATAATCATCCTTCTCCTCATGTTTCCGTCACGCCAGCCACGACTCTTTTCAACGGTAAAGCGCAGGTTAATTTGTTTTAATAATCATTGTTATTGTTTCAGATACATTAAGGACAACAATTTGTACATAAAATACAATGAGAAATATTTTTATATGAATATTTAAACAATTTTATTATTTCCTATGGGAACATTCACTTTGCATTGTGAATTTTCCCGATGTAAATGTTACTTTAAATCATTTACAAAAATATTTTGTCTTCATGCTCTATGTTGAGTTTGGTTTCACTAATAATAAACATACATTTGATCGATATTTGTCGATGCCAATGTTGATAAGAGTATTAGAAGTATTTAAGTTACATAAAAATGTGCGATTACATACTTTAATCAATTGACAGCCTGATATATATATATATATATATATATATATATATATATATATATATATATACGTATATATATATACGCTCATGATCCAGGTTGCACTTTGCCCGCTGTGTGTAGTGCAGCAAAATGAGCAGCCTGAGCTACAGATCTGGGGTTGTACTACATGACTGTAAAGAGCATCAAGTTTAAACACAGCTGTTTCAAGCGTCTTTCCTCGTGCTCCCTGTTTTCAGAATTAAGCTGATCGGAGTCAAAGACGACAGTGAGACGGTTAGAGGTGTGACGTCAGCAGTCTGAGAGAATAAATGCAGGCACGGTGAGAGACAAAGGACTGAACATAAAGAACCAGGCAGACAAGTCCATTAAAATCTAAAAGAATGTTCATAAAGCAGAGAAGGAGGGAGAGGGATAGAGAGAGATATCGAGAGAGATTGATTTAAGAAGAAAGAAACAGTGAAAGACAGAGAAGGAGAACAGAAGAGAGAGATTTTATTGCACATTAAAAAAAATAAAAACTACAAGGACATGAATGAAATGAGAGGGAGGATGACAGCAAGAGAGAGAGAGAGAGAGAGAGAGAGAGAGAGAGAGAGAGAGAGAGAGAGAGAGAGAAAGAGAAAGAGAAAGAGAAAGAGAGAATTTAAGGACTGTGTGTGTGGGAGAGTGTGTGTGTGCATGTGCACGTGTGTGTGAGTGTACCATTGAATAGTAGTTTTGTATGACTGGCCTTTCTTTCTGAATGCAAACCAATCAAGCAATCAGGGAAAACAGATAAAAGGAAAAAAATAATTAATCCTGGCTTACATGGCCTACCTCCAGTGAACCACACACACACACACACACACACACACACACACACACACACACACACAGAGTTGCATGGTTGCTAACCATTTACATGGTTTTTACAGCACAACAGCATGACTACCTTTGTGAAACTCTTACAATGTGACACAATACAATTAATTACAAAGGCATATTTAAATTTTGCTGGTTTTCTAAACAATTGCTTTTCCATTTCCCATAATGCCCGATTTAATGTTTACAGCATTCTGATTATTACTATTAGCAATGACTCAATGCCATTTGTCAGACTGAGTGCAAGGACAATACAATACCAATAATATCTGCATGAGAAACTACTTTTCACACTTGGTTCGAATTCTAGTGTTTGCATCCATAAGAGCCGGCCCTTTAATCACAGGTTTGTGTTCACAGAAAGGAATTGTGTGAACAGGGGAACATGGCACCAAAGAGGATTTTGTAGCCGTGCAGGAAGACACCAGACGTGCAATTTTTCATGATACTATCAGTGCAGGCAATCGCACTACAATCATGCACTAATTACAGAGCTCCATCCTATGAAAGTCTGGTATTATATATCAGTAACCATAACAACCTTTTTTTTCCAGGCATCACAAAAGTAGAACCTGGTAGAAATGTGACAAGTTGAACCAATCATGTTCTCAAACTCAAAAAAAAAAAAAAAAAGAAAAAAAAAAGAAGAAAAACAGCTCACACACCATCTGAACATCCAGAAGAGAAACTACAGCATCTTTATTAATCAGACCAGGTCATGTTCTTCTACATGAGCTCTAAAACACATTCACTTGTTTTATCTTTTTTATCGATTGTGTGTGCATGTGTGTGTGTGTGTGTGTGTGTGTGTGTGTGTGTGTGTGTGTGTGTGTGTGTGTGTGTTGGGGGTTGATGGTGGGATCAACAAAATCTCCAAGCCTTCTAACTGAAGGATGAGTCATGTTTGGAAAGTTGCGGGTGCTGGTTGAACAAACACGATCACAGCCCGTGAGAACTTACTGTTACTCTGGGTCAATGATACAACAACAAAACTTCTGTAATGTCACTCTCGCTTAGGCAAAAAAAAAAAAAAAAAAGGAAAAATAATAAAAATACGAGCCAAACCAATCTGGTGCTTTGTGAAACAAACAAAACACCCCATATGCTATTACAGTATAAAAGCTTTGCAAATACAGTTTTAATGTGGTAATGAAGATCTGCCAAAAGAAAATATTAGTAATGTGTAACGAGTTTGCAAAAATCCCCATATGAAAATGTTTTCTGTGATATTTACCAACAAACAAACCCCATCTCAGAATGCAAAGAAGGAAGGAAGGAAGGAAGGAAGGAAGGAAGGAAGGAAGGAAGGAAGGAAGGACATAGCAAAGGAAGGAAGAAAGGAAAAACAGAAGGAAGAACAGAAGGAAGGAAGGAAGGAAGGAAGGAAGGAAGGAAGGAAGGAAGGAAGGAAGGAAGGAAGGAAGGATAAAGGGAAGGACGGAAGGACATAGAGACGGAAGGAAGGAAGGAAGGAAGGAAGGAAGGAAGGAAGGAAGGAAGGAAGGAAGGAAGGAAGGAAGGAAGGAAGGAAGGAAGGAAGGAAGCAAGGTAAGGAAGGAAGGTCAATTGACAAATAAAAGGAAAGGATAAATTGTAAAAAAAGAAGAAGAACAAAAAAGAAAAGAAAAAGAAAAAAAGAGAGGAACAGAATAGATGGATGAATGGATTAGAAACCTAGAATAGACTAACGGTTTGATCAATTGCATTATGTTTATAAGAAACAAGAGGAAGTGCATGATGCATTGGAAGCATCATGATATGCTTTACACCCATGCACTTACACAGAGCTGCACGTGTGCAAAAACACAACTGTGTGGCTGATGTGAAACAGTAAGAATGAGAAAAATGGAAGGGTAAAACAGTAAAACGAGTGTGCAGAAGCAGAGTAAGCATCATCTCCCAGCACTAAGGCTAAACCACATCCCTCCCACACACTCTCTCAATCATAACACTGCGGCCATGGGACACATCTGTGAGTGGAGTCGTGTAACCACGCAGGGCAAGCTGAGAGTCAACATGGCTGCCAAGCAGCACACTGGCAAAATACTTGCACACAAAACGTGAGATGTATTTAAAAAGCCCTTCAGCTCTAATGTACATGCACATGCACATGCAGACACACACACACACACACACACACACACACACACACACACACACACACGAATATACACACACACACACACACACACACACACACACACACACACACACACACACGTATATACACACACACACACACACACACACACACACACACACATGTTACTCAGTAACTGTAGGATTATACAGTAGTAAAGTGAGTCTGTTACTCAGTAACTGTAGGATTATACAGTAGTAAAGTGAGTCGGTTACTCAGTAACTGTGGGATTAAATTAAAGTGAGTGTGTTACTCAGTAACTGTGGGATTATACAGTACTAAAGTGAGTGTGTTACTTAGTAACTGTGGGATTATACATAAGTAAAGTGAGTGTGTTACTCAGTAACTGTGTGATTATACATAAGTAAAGTGAGTGTGTTACTCAGTATCTGTGGGATTAAATTAAAGTGAGTGTGTTACTCAGTAACTGTGGGATTATACAGTAGTAAAGTGAGTGTGTTACTCACTAACTGTGGGATTATACAGTAGTAAAATGAGTGTGTTACTCAGTAACTGTGGGATTATACAGTAGTAAAGTGATTGTGTTACTCAGTAACTGTGGGATTATACAGTAGTAAAGTGAGTGTGTTACTCAGTAACTGTGGGATTATACAGTAGTAAAGTGAGTGTGTTACTCAGTAACTGTTTGATTATACATAAGTAAAGTGAGTGTGTTCTTAGTAACTGTGGGATTAAATTAAAGTGAGTGTGTTACTCAGTAACTGTGGGATTACACAGTAGTAAAGTGAGTGTCTTACTTAGTAACTATAGGATTATACAGTAGTAAAGTGAGTGTGTTACTCAGTAACTATAGGATTATACAGTAGTAAAGTGAGTGTGTTACTCAGTAACTGTGGGATTAAATTAAAGTGAGTGTGTTACTCAGTAACTGTCGGATTAAATTAAAGTGAGTGTGTTACTCAGTAACTGTGTGATTATACATAAGTAAAGTGAGTGTGATACTCAGTAACTGTGGGATTATACATAAGTAAAGTGAGTGTGTTACTCAGTAACTGTGGGACTAAATTAAAGTGAGTGTGTTACTCAGTAACCGTGGAATTACACAGTAGTAAAGTGAGTGTGTTACTCAGTACCTGTGGGATTATACAGTAGTAAAGTGAGTGTGTTACTCAGTAACTGTGGGATTATACATAAGTAAAGTGAGTGTGTTACTCAGTAACTGTGGGATTAAATTAAAGTGAGTCTGTTACTCAGTAACTGTGTGATTATACATAAGTGAAGTAAGTGTGTTACTCAGTATCTGTGGGATTAAATTAAAGTGATTGTGTTACCCAGTAACTGTGGGATTATACAGTAGTAAAGTAAGTGTGTTACTCAATAACTGTGTGATTATACATAAGTAAAGTGAGTGTGTTACTCAGTAACTGTGGGATTATACAGTAGTAAAGTGAGTGTGTTACTCAGTAACTGTTAGGTTATACAGTAGTAAAGTGATTGTGTTACTCAGTAACTGTGGGATTATACAGTAGTAAAGTGAGTGTGTTACTCAGTAACTGTGTGATTATACATAAGTAAAGTGAGTGTGTTCTCAGTAACTGTGGGATTAAATTAAAGTGAGTGTGTTACTCAGTAACTGTGGGATTACACAGTAGTAAAGTGAGTGTGTTACTCAGTAACTGTGGGATTATACAGTAGTAAAGTGAGTGTTTTACTCAGGAATTTGTTTTCAAGGCTACATT
This sequence comes from Silurus aristotelis, assembly GCF_946808225.1. NCBI lineage: Eukaryota > Metazoa > Chordata > Actinopteri > Siluriformes > Siluridae > Silurus > Silurus aristotelis. The sequence continues at coordinate 10,672,521 of NC_139582.1, forward strand.
ATGTAAGTTTTCCAGGTATGAAAACAAGAACTATCTGTTTACAAGCAAGTAATGAATTTTAAATAAACAGACAGATCGAACAGCATGTGAATGATTAAGCAGAGTGTGTTGGGAAGATACAGAGTCCAGACTCAGACATCCAATTAAATAGTAACACAGCATCTGCAGGGTAGAAAAAGTAGAGGGTCTGTTCATCGACACACAGGACGTCTGTGCTGCGTGCTTAGATCTGACACAAGCTCTTCACCTCTCCTTTATTCACAGTCTTTCTCTCTTCACCTCTTATCCTATCGTTTCTCATGTAGTCGTAACCCAGCCCTTCCCTTACAGCCCATTACTTTGGAAAGGAAAAGGAAATAAAGTCTCAGATCACAAATCTGCACTGTCCACGCAAACTACTGGAGCTGGAGATAAAATGTAATAAAAACAACATTATACAAAGCGTCGTTATCATTAAAGCACAGCGTTCGTGCCAAAATGGACAACATTCAATTACGATTACATTCAATTAAATAAATGAAAACGGAAGAGGAACGTGATATAGGCACATGTCTCAGTGAACCAGTGAGCCAGAGCCATTACGATTTCTGCATCATCAGACTTTCTAAGATCAAAAGCCATCACGATAATGAATGATTTTGTGCTATGATTTTTTTTTTGCGTACTCTCAGCACCATTTCCTTTCAATCCTTCAGGACTACTGGGCTTTAATGAAACAGAAAGGGGGATACTATTACAGTTGAACAGAAAGACAGAAGGAAGATTTCCCAGGAAATATATTCCACCCTCATAAAAAGGCAATAGTGATATCCTAAGGAAATAAAGACAATAGCAAATTCATTGTGGTGGGGTCATTTAAAGGGAACTCCCAGCACTGTGTGTGTGTGTGTGTGTGTGTGTGTGTGTGTGTGTGTGTGTGTGTGTGTGTGTGTGCGTGCGCGCGCGTGTGACTGAATTACATTAATATTCCCATATGCGTGTTGTGGCTTATGAAGCCCTTCAGATGGTGTTATTACACTATTTTCACTATTTTCTTGTGAAATTGCACACTATACGCTTATCTTTTGTGCATGTCTCAATAGGAAGTAAAATTTTACCATTTTAAAGTCTGCTTACGTAAACATTTGTCCTTCATTCTGCTTATTCAAAATTCTTTACAGTTTACATAAGCCTCGTCTTCGTCCCTTCACTCCACTGATCTATATACGCTACCATCAGCAAAGAAGCAAATAAATGTATTTATTTATGTTTAATTAACTACACTAATTTATTCACCTGTAAGCATTTATAAGCACTGAAATGCTGAGACTGTGTGCAATTAATAAAGGATAAAATGGTAAAGACAGACAAATCATATAATGAGATGACAAATGGATGACAATTATCTAATTATTAAAATTATCATCAATTATTATTATATTAATAATCTTAAAGTAGCGACATGTGAAACTTGACAGCCAACACAATTAACGGAATCTGTCCACAATTTCTGAACCACCATCATTCGATTGTTTTAACCCCATTTATACACCACTTTAAAAGCCATTATCCGATTACAAAATACATTGACTGGATTTTATTACAGTTTTTACCATGGGATGTGGCACACAACAGGATTGTGAATTTCTCTAGCTAGTGAGATTTTAGATCAAAGTTTTTTAACACTCTGGTTATCAAATCGAGCTCTATACAGAGCATGATGGCTAAAATATTATTAAGTATCCTAAGTAAATAATTTTCCAATTGTTTAGGTGGGGAAAAAAACACAGCAGTTAGTTTTGGTCCACGGTGTCATCTGAAGGTTCTTTCCAGAAGGCTAAATAAACAGATGAATAAAAATCAAGTACTCACCATGCAAATCAGACGGTCGCTTTCAGTTTGGGGTGTGTTTCAGAGTCTGGAGTTTCTCGAGACTAAACAGTGACCTCACAACCTACACAGAAACAGATTTAAAGTCATTTAAAGTTTTTCCAGTTTTGACATTTCAGTCAGTATAAGACAGACTTACTCACTGCTCGATCAGATCTTTCAGGCTTTTTTGTTATTTTATATATTTTTTGTTTGCATTAACATTGTGCTCTCTAGTTCCATCAAACACACACACACACACCCACACACACACACACACACACACACACACACACACACACACACACAGAGCTGATGAGTAGGTGAGTGTAGTACATGTTATACTTTATGCTATTCTAAACTGTAAGAGTAGGTGCACACTGTAACCCGTTCGAACACTGACATCAGATTACTGTGTGTGCAAGTGAGTGTGTGTGTAAGTGTGTGGTGTTTGTTAGCTATGCTGCACACAATGTATTTGATGGCCCCATAGACTCATTTTGTCATTACAGTTGGTCATCGGTAATTAGCTGACTCACCCGCATTAGTTTGTGGATGTGTGTGTGTGTGTGTGTGTGTGTGTGTGTGTGTGTGTGTGTGTGTGTGTGTGTGTGTGTGTGTTTGTGTGTGTGTGTTACAAATGTTCAAAACTGACTGCAGTCTATTTAAATATGGTTACATTTTGGATATTTATTTTGCATCTGGTTAATATAAGAGAAGATTTGCTAAGGCTACAGTGGCGTGTATAATGTCAATGTAATTTACGATATTCATCGAATTGCAGAAAGTTCAGCTGAAACTGATATCTGTTCTCGATAAGGAAGGAAAAGTCGAGACCAAAATTAGGCGCATTCAAAACCATGTAAATTCATTATTTAAGATGACCTTAATAATTCACATTTTCATAATATAAAAACGTTTTACTTTGTGCTTGTTAGTCTCAAAAATTTGTTGTCGCGGCAAAGATTTTCTGTTTCTAAACATTAAATCATGTATAGAAGGAAAATCTCTTCTTATTATTTGGTATGGGAACTGAAGAAGCCTTGTGATCTTTTTGCACATCTCAGATCTAAAAAACTACTTGTGCTGAATCCCAAGATGGATATCTGTGGCCAAGAAATGCAACCAGAAGAGTTACATAACTTTTACAGCTAAACCATAACTTATGTAACTCCGTAATTCTCGGTCACAACTCACAAACTTTACAGAATTGCCTTCAGAACTCACCGACCTAAAATACAAACTTTTCAAACTGCCATGAATCTGTGCATATGCCATGTAAAAGAAACATCAGCACATCAGGCTGTGAAATGTCTTAGTGGCACAAAAGATCTTCATATTCCAGACCAATAGAAATACTTTAGAAAATAAAATTAAACAGGAAATAAAAAAATAATAAATTATGCTAATTCAGACAAAGCAAACAGACTAATGTGTGTGCAGAATTAGTGTTCTCTCTCTCTCTTTCTCTCTCTCTCTCTTGCTCTCTTTATTTCTTTCTCTCTCCTTTTTCTATCATCTGCCAGATCTCCTCTCTCCACACTCCTCTCCCCAGTTGCTCTGATCTCAAAGCACTTGTTGTGCGAGTAGTTGGGTGCCTCAGTGTTCAATTACGCTGCTTCAGCTCTCTCTCTCTCTCTCTCTCTCTCTCTCTCTCTCTCTCTCTCTCTCTCTCTCTCTCTGTGTGTGTGTAGACACTGGGCAACGGTGTGTGAGCCCTAGTTCTCTTACACACTGACTGTCACCGTGGCTATGAGACGTGGAATGCATTACAAAAGCTCAAGTTTAAAACGTTTCGCAAGTAAAAACATGCTAGCCTGTTTGGACACACACACACACACACACACACACACACACACTTTCTCTTTCTATTTATCTCACTCACATAAACACACACACTATAATCAGGAGTGTTGTGTTTTAAAGGCCAAAAGACAAAACCAATGTCTGTAATGTGTAAAGTAATCGTTCTGGCTATATCCTGAACACTAAAATGTTCAGGATTCAATTCTTAAACTCATCCAACACACCAGTTTCAGAAATTACAGCAGGGCAGAGGAAAGCAGGGTAGAGTACTGTATAACAGGATCAGGAACGAGTACAGAGGGAAAGAGAAGGGAAGAGTAGGGTAGGCAAGGGTATCGGAAAGAAAAGTGGAGTAGAGTAGGGAAGAGTACAAAAGAGAAAGATAGAGTAGAGCGGGGAAGTTAATGAAAGAGAAAGGTAGAGCACGGTAGGGAATGAAACACCCCCCCCACCCCCCCAACACCCCCACACACACACACACACACACACACACACACACACACACACACATACACACACACAGAAATATGCACAGAAAAAGGGATGTAGTATTAAGGTGCTTATTTGTCTTTTTTACACTTAGCTGCTCTTGAGCTCAACTATGAAGTTGTTAACATTGTGTGTGTGTGTGTGTGTGTGTGTGTGTGTGTGTGTGTGTGTGTGTGTGTGTGTGTGTGTGTGAGTGGACTGTTGGTTGATTATTAGCTTAGCTGTAATGACAGTGCTGTCACAGATCATTATTCATCCTCCTTTTAACACGCACACACACACACACACACATGCTCACACACACAAAAACTGATTCACACACACATTCACATAACATTTTTCATTGTGGGGTGAACAGGGTTGTATGTTCTGCAGTAAACAGTCACACTAAAAGGACAGACTGATGAACACAAAGCAAATAACCTCCAAAAACACCTCTGTCTACCTCTCAGATTTTCTCTATTCACAACAACGGTGAATACAAAACACAGTAAAAGCAGACATGCACAAAATTCGGCAAATGAGACATAATTCTCAGTAAATAAGCATGTACACTAAAAATGCAAACTGGCACATGCTAACCAGCTCCTACTACATCCTTGATTGTGATGAACCAGCAGCCTAATTCAAGTAAATTATATCATACACTCATTTACTGTGCCAGATTTGACAAGATAGCATTGCAACACCATGTTGCTTTTCATGAAGCCATTGTTGCCATTTGTATGATAAACACTTCAGCAGGAAATGCAGTCCTGACTGGTCATGAGACTCTCCAGGGGGCTGCTCGTGCTATCTTCTGCATACATTAGTACATAGGGTGGATACTTGTTTTGGAAAACTCAGGACATCTTTTCAGCACTTTTAAAGCAATTTTCATAAACAGTTCTTGGAATGAAGGCAACCCCATTTAAATGTATTCCAGCCACTCTTATATTTCCCAAATTTCACCAAATGTACTCACCTGACTGGATGGTCAGTGATGAGCGGAGTGAATCAGTATTGTCACTCGATCTTTTTTTTAGATCTGTAGTGTTTTGGACTTTATAGTAAAATAATCTTTATACAAAAAAGTTACAAAAATAAAAAAAATAAAAATCTACAGTATGGGCTAAAATGAAATCAGCCCAAATATCTATGCCTTTCCCCTAATGATTCACTCATTAAATAAAAATAATCCGCATTACACGCTTAAATCAGTAAATAAATCAATTAGGGGAATCTACGTATTATTCTCAGACGATCAACATGCGCAATTTAACGAATGTTTTTTTTTTTTTTATGGTTTTTCGAGGGTTGAGCTCATTGAAGGTCTTCCCGATTTCTGGTTGTTTTCCAGTGATGGTATTCCCAGGTTACACTGACACTGAAAACAACACGTTTAAAAATTTGCACTTAAGTATGTTCCATTACACACCATCACAGATTATTATTGTACTTTTATAATAGGTTTTTCTCACAAGTAGTAAATAACAGCCTAATTCTACAGTGGTGTGAAAATGTGTTTGCCCCCCTGCAGATTTCTTTTTTTTTTTTTATGTTTGTCACACGTTTATGTTTCAGATGATCAAACTAATTTAAATATCAGTAAAAGATAACACAAGTGAGCACAACATGCAGTTTTTAAATGAAGGTTTTTATTATTGAGGGACAACAAAATCCAAAACTACATGGTCCTGTGTGAAAAAGTGTTTGTTAAAACTGTGGTTTATCACACCCGAGTTCAATTTCTCCAGGCACACCCAGGCCTAATTACTGCCACACCTGTTCACAATCAATAAATCTCTTAAATAGGACCTGCCTGACAAAGTGCAGTAGACCAAAAGATCCTCAAAAGCTAGACAGCATGCCAATCTATCAGTGTGGAAACGGTTATGAAGCCATTTTTAAAGCTTTGGGACTCCAGCAAACCACAGTGAGAGCCATTATTTACAAATGGCAAAAACATGGAACAGTGAAGAACCTTCCCAGGAGTGGCCGGCCGACCAAAATTACTCCAAAAGCACAGCAACGACTTCTCTAAGAGGTCACAAAAAAACCCACAACAGCATCCAAAGAACTGCAGGCGTGGTTCTGAACGAAAACCGCTGCTGAGCAAAAAGAACATAAAGGCTCGTCTCAGTTTTGCCAGAAAATCTTGAACATTTTTTGAACTTTTTGGAAGGTGTGTGTCCCATTACGTCTGGCATAAAAGTCACACCGCATTTCAGAAAAAGAACATCAAACCAACAGTAAAATATGGTGGTGGTAATGTGATGGTCTGGGGCTGTTTTGCTGCTTAAGGACCTGGAAGACTTGCTGTGATAAATAAAACCATAAATTCTGCTGGTAACCAAAAATATCCTGAAGAAGAATGTCTGGCCATTTGTTCGTGACCTCAAGCTGAAGCGAACTTGGGTTGTGCAGCAGGACAATGATCCAAAACACACCAGCAAGTCCACCTCTGAATAGTTGAAGAAAAACAAAATGAAGATTTTGCAGTGGCCTAGTCAAAATCCTGACCTGAATTCTATTGAGATGCTGTGGCATGACTTTAAAAAGTCGGTTCATGCTGGAAAACCCTCCAATGTAGCGGTATTACAACAATTCTGCATAGATGAGTGAACCAAAATTCCTCCACAGCGCTGTAACAGACTCATTGCAAGTTATTGCAAACACTTGATTGCAGTTGTTGCTGCTAAGGGTGGCCCAACCAGTTATTAGGTTTAGGGGCAAACACTTTTTCACACAGGGCCATGTAGTTTAGGATTTAGTTTTTTCTCAATAAAAAAATCCTTCATTTAAAAACTGCATGTTGTGTTCACTTGTTATATTTTACTAATATTTAAATTAGTTTGATGATCTAAAACATTAAAGTTTGACCAACACTTTTTTCAAACCACTGTAACTGCAGACTACAGACATGCTGATAAAGGCGGTGAATAAATGGGTGTGTTATGGCAGCGTGCTTCAAAAGCATTGTGTGTGTGTGTGTGTGTGTGTGTGTGTGTGTGTGTGTGTGTGTGTGTGTGTGTGTGTGTGTGTGTGTGTGTGAGTGAGTGTGTGAGGGACAGACAAAGTATGAGCCGACATGTACAGACAGGATACCGCAGGTGAGTCCTTGGTGTGTAATCTCCTCCTTTCGAGCAGGTTTGTCTCATACGAAAAGGTGTTAATTGTAGTAAAGACGAACAGTCTAAAAGTCTGACCAAATGAAGTTCAGTATGTGTGCTTTTAGCTTTTGGCAAGCAGTGAACACTAGTTGTTGATTGTTGCTATACTGTAGATCTTGACAGAGATAGAGTTCCTTTTCTACTTTTTTGGGTGTAAAAAGTGGTTTTTAGTAAAAACAAATAAAAATAAAAATAAAAATATTTAATCTACCACTGAATCAATACACACAAATGAAATGCATTCGATTATCTACAGTGTACTAACTCTTATATATGCTCTGTTTAATGGTAGATCCTAAAGCATTTGTTCTAGCATGAAAGTACATGATAGACAATAAAGCGCTACAGAAAAGTAAACACAAGACAAAAAGAAAATCTTGTCTAATTTACAATATGAGGAAATACAAATGTCCCAATGTTTTTGTCTTTCTGTTGCTGTCTGTAAAATGCTTTTTCAGGCTCAAGATACACATATTTTACATACAATACTGCTAAAAAAGTAAATGCTGGTAATGCAGATCAGAAAATCAGAGCTGCATGTCACCTGTGTACTTGTATGAAGAAGGCTGAACGCACTTTCTTTCGAGCTGGCTTTACCTGTCTTGGAGGGAAAAAACATGGCATTGCATCAACTTTGATAAACAAGATGGGTGAGAGTTGGCAGATAACCAAACCGGGGAGAAATATCGCAAACACAAATAAACTCCGATAACATTGTGCTGCTCATGAATGCAGTCTTACAGCAAATGTGGGTTTTGGTGGTAAATTAAAGTCTTGCGAATAAAGCTAAACTGGTCTTGCCAGCAAATCTGACAAATTATTCCTGATGAAGTATGCCGTGTTCATTTCGTTTCTGGTTGCTTGCTTTTAGTTTGCATGCATTACACTGCTCTGAGATCATTTTTTTGTGTGCGGGTTTCAGTACTAAAAGCAGCCACACAAAAGCAGAAGACGAAACTTGCCATTTTCTATGAGCACACATGAGCATCAAGGCCAGTCAGAAATTACTTCGACACAACCTAACCACACACACACACACACACACACACACACACTTTCGCTCTCTCTCGCTCTTTCTCTCATTTCCTTAGCAACCATGACTCATTTCCCTAACAACACAGCAGAACAGAACCGCATAAAGAGAACCAGACAGAAAGAGAAATAATTTGATGAAAGATAACTGAATTAACCTTTTTTTGTATGTTGCAGGCATCCAGCGGACAAATTAGAAGAACAGACGAGAGTTTTCAATATTCCTTACAGATTAATTTTTACAATGTCTACACACACGCCTTCACACAAACCTTGTTAGGCTCTGTGTAAGACACCGTGGTCTAGGGGCAGTTGGTAATAACTACGAGTAGACAATTTCTCCATTCTATCCACCCTACTGGCACAGAGCACTACACCTAACCACTAATTTACCAGTTGGAAATTAATAAGGATAAAATGCGGAGGGTAAAAAAATTGCGCCGTTCTCTTTTGTACATGCGGTATCCTGAATTTCTACTGCGAGCTCTTTAATCTTCCTTCACTAGCATATGGGACATATCCAAACGAATGTCTGTTTGGACAATTCCCTTAATCTGTACTTTTAACTGCACTGTTATCCATTACTTCACCTCTCGGAAACGCGGGACAGAACGGAAACTATGCGATGTTTGATGAGGACTGCATTGTAGATTTTCAGCAGCTTTGGATGTTGTTGGTTTGGTTAGAAAACAGAGCTCTTGCATTATCCGTCTCTTGAGATAAGCTTCGCCTTTCTCTTTTTTTCCTTCTGCTCATTCTCTCTCTTCTCCATATGTGCAGTCATTACCGATGATTACCTTCTGCTCTACAGAATCTCTGTAATGCACACGGAATTAAATAATTAATGCAGCTATATAATGATAACTTGCATAGACATCGCACACACGCAGTAAATGAACACTGTACCTTTAAAAATTTACAAAACAGAACTCTACAGTAACAGCCGAAATGAGACCCTGATAAATGCTCTCAAAGCATTGTGGCATCATAGAGCTGTACTGTATGCCTGAAAATGTGGATGCACAAAGATTTCTAAATGCATTTGAAATGAATTCTGTACATGCATGTGTGTAAAGATGCAGACTACGCAACTAGTTGGTTTAAGGCCAGGGCTTTGAATGTTAATGAGAGCTTTTTCACAGCAAATGTACGAGAGGAGGGGCAAAGAGGAAACGAAACAAACAAGCAGAGAAGAGCCTGTTTAGGAGAGAGAAGAAGAAGTGAATGTAAGAAAATGAGTGGGTGGATGGATAGACAGTTTGAGATAGACAGAGTGGTAGTTTGAGTGATTAGGAGGGTATAGGAGCAAGTGGCTGGGTGAATATTTGAGTGGGTGGGGTAAGTGTATGGGTGGTTGGATGGGTGGATGAGGGTGGTTCAGTGGTTGGTTGGCTAATTGAACAAATGAATGGGTTGGTTGGTTAGGTCAATAATTGGATAGATGGATAATAAGCAAGTTGGTAAGAAAAAAAAACATACAATATTAGGAATAAACCTAGAGGGAAATCAGACTCAAAAGGGAACTCTTCCTCATCTTATTAAAAGCAAAACACACTCAAAAGACAGGGTTGGACAGTTAGAATAATGGGTAGCTGGATGATTGGTATTTGGGCGGGTTTTTACGTTCATTATAGCCACATTACAGGCTCATTATTATTCCAATGCATTCTATTAATTATTTGAAATCTTAATACTATTTTTCTGATGGCTTGAACCTCAATGTAAACTGATATTTTTTTATTTATTAAAAGTGCTAATTTCGGAAAGCTTGTTGGCTACTGTACACGTTTTACACTGCTGACACGGTTATACCTGTACTGAGAACAGTCCAATTGCGATAGGATCACCAGATGTGAATGGAGTCAGACAGAAAAAGGCAGAAGCCATGAGGGAAAGCAAGTTGTACCTTGAGCATTTGGGGATAATACAAAAAAAAAAAACACACACTTAAACCAAACAGGCAATAATGCAACCACCTTCCTCCAAACACCAGGTAATCTTGTTGATCTTGCACACAAAAAAGCAGGATCCCTTTACACAAGATAAATAGGATTCAACAAGGTGAACATAATGAATATATTTCTTCATAATATTATCTTAATATTCTTCTCTGTGCTATACCACACAGTATTGTCTTTTTTATGAGACATTAGATTTTTTATATAATATACCCACCACACAAACACACCTGCATGTTATATATAAATGATGGAATAAAACAAATAAATAAAACCTGCATTTTAATCCACTTTTTTACACCCACTGTAAAAGTTCCTTTATTCTGCTGGTCATGGCTTGTTCGAAGATGAAGAACACGCACGTACACAAACACTTACACGCACACGCTCCTAACATACTTTTTGGTATCTGACGTCACTGCTTCACATTTTCAAAACACGCACTATGTACAATAACAATAGTGCAGCAGACTGCTAGTGACTGCTTGGGTAAACAGAACATGTGGGTGATCCATTTTTTTTTAAATTTGATAACTTTTTCGAACACAACCAAATCTAAGCCAATCAGAGTCAGATTATTGATATGATTGATATATGATAAATCATATAGCTAGATTATTATTATTATTATTATTATTATTATTATTATTATTATTATTATTATTATTATTACTTTCCAGAAAAAAAAATTCTGGGTGTATGTATTTGGTCAGGATCTGGTGAAGATCTGGTGGCAGAATGTGTGCATGAGAGAGAGAAAAAGAGAGAGAGAGAGAGAGAAAGAGAGAGAGAGAGAGAGAGAGAGAGAGAGAGAGAGAGAGAGAGAGAGAGAGAGAGAGAGAGAGAGAGAGAGAGGGAGGGAGGGAGGGATAGATTAGTGGTTGAATGGTTAGTTGGGGTTAGATATTTGTGTTGATGGGTGGTTGGTTAAATGGATGGCTAGCTGAAGGGACAATTGGCAGAGGTGGAAAGAAACAAATTACATTTACTTGTGTTACTGTAATTAAGTGTTTTTGTGTGTACTTCAACTTTTTAAAGTCGTTTGAAATTAGTTATTTTACTTTTACTAAAGTATGTTTTGTTTCTAGTATTGTACTTAACTACATTTAAAATTCTATCCTTTACTGAATAACAATAAATAAAGAAATCTAAATAATGCAAGTGGAATAGAAATCATGCCCTCGGATCGAACGCTAACGCTAACTCACACGAAAGAAAGATGGAGAAGGGCAAGACAGACGCCGGGGATGCAGACACGGGGAAATGCCGTCGAATCAGAAGTCTGAATTCTGAATCTGCATTTCATAAATGCCATTCTATTGCACTTTAATTTGTAAAGGTGTTCCTTCGATTAAAAACAACCAAATTGAAATTTATATCCCCTAAATTTGAATCCCCCACCCCACCCCCACTGTTAAAACTTGAGTAGAATATTTTATTACTCTTTCATCCTCTGGCAAATGAATAAGATAAACTATACCTGTATCCGTCCCACAGTGGAAAAATTGCTTAATAAAAGGTTAGTTGGGTGGATTAATAGATTAGTTGATGGGTGGGTGAGATATTGGTTGGTTGAGGGGATGGTAAGATGGATGGTTAATTGGGTGGTTGGTTGCCTGAATGAGTGGATAAGTAGGTGAATGGGAGGTTTGATGGAGGTGTGTACAACAGCATAAGAAGTGCGAATGAATTGAAAAGGCATCTTGGTAGTTTTTATCTCTGCCAGATAAAATGCAGACAATTGCATCTTTCTTGGAAAAGTCTTTATTTATTTCACCCATCAGGCTTTGAGTATAAACTCTGGCCAATATTGTGATATTGTACACATTGCTAAAAGCTCTGTAACTGGAAGCCTGTGTTCACAATTCCCCAGACACATGCTGGACAGAAGCTTTACAGTAGTAAATAATAATAATGATTATACAGTTTGTGTGTGTTTGTGTAATACTAGCCTACTTATATAGCGATGTGTATTGCCACATCAACCGTCCAAATCAGGATGTTGATTAATTTCACGTTTATTTTTATTTTTTCGGTTTGACAACAACTTCCTGATCAGAAGAGATGATGAAACATGACATCACCGTTAATGGAACATAATCTAATGAGTGCTCTGGGAAACCATATTCAACACTGGATCAATAACGTTGATGTCTGTACAACAAACAACTCAGACACACTTATTAGCCGATGACACACAACTAGCGGAGAGCAGATTAAGTCTGCGCGTTTTGCTTTGAAAGCACAGCTGTGTTTCTAAATCGATCTGTTGGATTTTTGGTTTCATTGATTTGTCATCCATTACTACCAGACCAATACTTAGATCAGTTTTTGAAATGATATATTATTAAACTGATTTTGAATAAATATGAAAGATATTCATGCAGGTTTGGGAGTGTGTGTGTTCATGAATGGAAAATACACGTCAAAGTGTAGTCCTGCTTCATTTCTGTCCACACTAGTGTGTGCTTTTATAGGGGTCATTTCCTGTGTTCATGTTCAACAATACACAAAGTCTTTCAAGGAAAGATAAGGTTGGTGCTCAACACACACACACACACACACACACACACACACACACACACACCAGTATAAATACTAATAAAATATGTGATTTTTCCCTATCTGTAATATTGCTGTTAATTTTCTACGATTCGTTGGTTCTCGTATCTCATTAATTTGTTTAAAAGATATAATTTCTATTATATGTTTATTATGTTTCTTGTATCTTCTGATGCACAAAAATGGGACAAATTATACACACTACATTTATGGCACACATTGTTTCCACAGATGTAAAAAGCTACTAAATCAATATTCGTAGCGTGTGGCACGAATCAAAAGTTGCAACTATGAAGAAATGCCTGCAACAAAAATTTATAATAAAACTGACTAATAAAAAAAGCTGAAAGCATTTCATTCTCAGCTGGAGTGTGTCATGCAGCATGCTGTGGCGCACGATGTTACTACATTTAGACTAAAAACACATTAATGGAAAATGTTAGAGGGCATTACTACAAACAAAGCGGTACTTATAAAGTATGGAAACTGTCTTATTCTGTGCTGTCATCTTTATGACTCATAATTGGTAATACTTCCATTTTGTTCATTGTGGTCGATGTGTGAAGCTGTGAATGTGCAATGGGCCAAAAATACAGAGAAATAAAACAGAACTTTTAGCCATCTTACATTTACTGCATTTGGCAGACGCGCTCGTCCAAAGCGACTTACAATTATCTCATTCATAGAACTGAGCAGGTATGGGTTTAAGGGTCCTTGCTCAGGGGCCCAGGAGTGGCAGCTTGGTATGGCTGGGATTTGAACTCACAACCTTTACAGCCAAAGTTCAATACCTTAACCACTAAGCTACAACCTCCCCTAACGTTACAATTGTGAAGTTATAGTGAATATGAGCATGGCGGTGATGTACCGCTAAATCACAGCCCTGCTGGTGTTCAGGATAACTGCCTGACTGTGACTGTAATATTGTTAAGTTATGAACTGTCATGTATTCTTTAGTTTTTCCTTCCTTTTATAATTATGAGCTATCAAAAAAACTATTACATGTGCTACTTTGGCCAAAAACAATTAGTTGTTTGCACGACAACTCAGGTTGAAAATGAACACGGGCTCATGTGAATGGTTTGCCTATAAGGTGAGTCCTTAGAAGGAAGTACTGAAGCTCTGTTTCTAGCATCTGTGGTTTCTGAACACATTTAGTCCCCATCTGCTGTCATAATTACCTCCACTCTTCTGGGAAGATGTTTCACTCGATTTTCGAATGGGGTTGCAGAGATATGTGCTCATTCATCCAAAGAGCATCAAGTTCCAATTCAACCCAAAGGTTTTCAACAGGGTTAAGGTCAGAGCTCCACAGCAGGACACTCGAGATTTTACAATCCAACCCATGTACAGTAAACCATATCTTCATTAAACAGTTGGGGGTCTTCCAGTTCAAGAGGAAAATTTTATTCTACCACATCCAAAGACATTTTAAAACAATTGTGTGCCTCCAAATTTCTGTTAACAGTTCAGGGAAAAGCCACATATGGGTGAAGAAGCCAAAAATAATCAAGTCTTCACTCTGCTTTTGGTTCTTAACCCAAAAAGAGTCGATTCAATGATTCGACACACACTGACAACCAAGAGTAAATACTACTCTAAGCTTTGGAGTCGATTCTGTACACTGAATAGGATTTGTTTATTGTTATCTGTTTACAGTCAGCAAACCAGCCAATGCCTTTATTCTGTATTCATCTGGATAGAAGTAAAAAATAAATAAATAAATAAATAAATAAATAAAGCTTAGATTGCAAACATAGTAGTAGTTTTTAAATTGTATAAAAGCTGCCACCTAAATACAGCACCAAACAGAAAAACAAAATATTTTATTTACTTATGTTTTCTTATTTCTGTTTGTACTTCATTTTACTTCGTGGCACAGTTTCATCATGGTGTGTAAAAACTATAAAGGTATACAGTAATTCTATGACACTGAACTTATGTGGCAGTTAGTGGCCTTCTACCATATTTTTCAGACTATAAGCCGCTACTTTTTTCCCACGTTTTGAACCCCACGGCTTAAACAACGAAACGGCTTATTTATTTATTTTCTTGGGTTTTTTCCGGTTTCACAAACTTCAAGCCAAAAAAACTGAGCCCCATAACATTAGACCAATGAAATTTCCGAACAGAAACCAAAAAACGCACCTCACCTGTGTTCTGAGCTGCACGGCATCGGGAGAACATTTTTTTTTCCTTAAACGCACGACGATGCCAAAAATAAACTCCCAAGAGAAATAGTTGTGAAAGGAAGGAGGAAGACAGTCAACAATGACTTTCTTGGTCAGCTACTGTTTGGATACAAGCCATTGTAACGCGATGAGTCTGGGTGAAGGGAGAGCTCGCTAACTCCAGTTGCAACAGAAGTCATATAAGCACAAACAGGTTTCCAAAACTCATGCTTTTTTATTATTCTTGTCAACAGCGTTAGGGTTAGTCAAAGAAACTTAGAAATGAGCATCAGAAAATAATAAGGACATATTCCTCGGTCTCCACACATGCAGTAATAGCGGAAAGATGCGGCGCCAGGCTATACCCAAAATGCCGCTCTGCTCCTAAAGGAAGCGCAACATATTTCACCCGTTACACCGTGTAACAGACTCTGTCTTTCATTAAAGCCTGTGTAAAGTTCATTAGTTTCAATGTAGACGGCTTATAGACAGGTGCGGCTTATTTATGTTTAAAACAAAAATCTTTGTCAAATTCAGTGGTTGCGGCTTATATATGGGTACACTTTATAATTTATATATAAATTATGGTAATCATAAATTGTTAAAGTGATTTATTTATATATTGTATATATATATATATATATATATATATATATATATATATATATATATATATATATATATATATATATATATATATATATTATTTACAGCCATGCATCATTTTATACATTTCTGCTGAGCAGCCGCTCCCTTTAGTGTCTGGCTCTTGACCTGATAGAAACACTGACTGCATGTAGCTGTTGTATGAAGGGGTCATCAGCAGTATAATAGCTGGGCTTAAAATATGACGACAGGAGACGCTGAGCCGTTTAAAATACAACACCACAGGGTGGAGGGTGCAGAGTGCACAGCCGCTGAAGGACATTACACTCAGAGGTGTTGATTTCTGCACTAACTCTACCCTTTAGATCAGACGTTAGGTCATCTGTTCTAATTGACATTGAATCATTCCGGAGACAATTTTACACACAAAACTGAGTACAAAAGAGGGGGAAAGAGAGAGCGAGAGAGCGAGAGAGAGAGAGAGAGAGAGAAAGAGAGAGAGAGAGAGAGAGAGAGAGAGAGAGAGAGAGAGAGAGAGAGAGAGAGAGAGAGAGAACTAAACAAAACAGCAACACTATTAAAACAAACTTTAGTTTTCATCCCGAGTTTTATAAATATAATAAATAAGTCTTATATAATAAATAATAAATATATTATATATTTATTTAATATAATAAAATTTTTTTATTTTTTAATTGTAAATTCAAATAGAATTTTATTGGACATGTGGTAAAGTTTTCCGGTTTCGGAAATTTTGACCCAGAAATATCTTCTTACTTGGATGTTCCCAAAATTTGTATCTACCTATAAACCTTAAAATGTGCAGCATGTCATTTATTCATGGATTAAATGTTTGGTAAATTGCTGTGGTGTAAGCAGATTAACACACATCACATGCACATGCATCAAATCCCCTTGGCGTTGGTGTATTATTTTCATATACCAGCACATAGTGTGTTATTTCTCTCTTATGCAATAGAGGAATCTAAACTGCTTTTAGTTTAAAGTGTCTTAGAAAGGTGTACTGTTACACTTTCATTAGGTTGTAAGAATTTCACATTCATGTCACTCTAAACATTTACATTTTGGGCATTTGGCAGACACACCCTTATCAAGAAGAACTTACAGTTATCACATGTATACAACAAAACAGTTAAAGGTTAGGAGTCTTATTCAGGACAAGGTGGCAGCTTGGCGGTGCTGGAATTTGAACTCATGATCTTTTGATCAGAAGTCCAGCATCTAAGTCACTGCTACGTCTACTCAACTCTCCGCAATGTTTCTAACTTTATCATAAACAAGAGCTAGAGAAACCACAGAACAACACGCCACCGCTGAACTTAAATAAAGCAGACTGAGACCTAGTTTTATGACTTCACAATGTACAATGTTGTTAGCTAGAGCTCGAGGATTCTGTGTGTGTGTGTGTGTGTGTGTGTGTGTGTGTGTGTGTGTGTGTGTGTGTGTGTGTGTGTGTGTGTGTGTGTGTGCGTGTGTGTGTGTTTCCAAATAGTTTGTAATAAACTTTATTTTTTACAAAGACGTTCATGAAAACAAAACAATATCTCAGATCTCAAAAGTGCATTGTGAAAAGTGCATTGTATCCGTTGTATAGTGATTAGACTGAGCTTTTACATTGGGAATAAAATTTAAACCTTTAACATTTATAGCTCAAGAGTCAAAATAGGCCTAGTGCCAGAGAGACACACACACACACACACACACACACACACACACACATTCATGCAAGGGCATGTGCAAGATACAGTATCACAGTTACATGAAATAGTAAGGTACAGCTGCATTATAAATAAGGCAGGACCAATGACTGATTACTGTCTCATTACTGTCTCTGACGTGTGTTGTAGAGACAACAGGACCAAAGAGGACTGACTGCTGCATTCTCACACACAGCATCTGAATGCTGTGACTACGGTAAGTATGTGAGACCAGGAAGTTTATTTCTCTGAAGTACAGCTCACTTCCAGAATTCCCAGACTGTTTTTAGCATGACCACGTCGACTCCTCTGTAACACAGACGTCAACGACGTCACACCAGTGTCCCCTAGCACAATCCAATAATGAAGCATGTGTTAAAACAGTACTGGGAGGCAACATATATCTATTTGTGTGTGAGAGAAAGAAAAAGAGAGACAGGATGAAGCTAAATAGTCCACACACATTACAAGCGAGAACTGCCATTAAGCATAAGCCTACACCCACACGTGTGCCGAATCCTGAACTACATCCTCGACCTTTTCCTACACGCGTCCTCTTAAAACCGATGCAATTTCATTAATTACAGCTATGCAGTTATTCAGTTTGTCAATACAAACTAATGCTAATGTCCGACATCGGGGTGACGCCTAAGACGTGTTTGAGAAGTGCTTCCTCTCAGACATGTGATTGTTTTGAAACTGGTGCTTCTGCAAAGTCAAAGAACAGCTTATAATGCTTGTGGGCGATGCAACAAAACAATTGGTTTAGGGTTTGTGAAGACATTTCAATGATACACAATATGTATCACGATGCATAGCTCGCAAACTGACAGCATCGCAAACGAAATGAAGGACCTGAAACATGTATTCGCTTAACTAAGATCTGTTTTGACGTTGTGAGTACATGTTCTGGTCCTTACAAGCAAAGCTGGCATGCTTTTTGCATTTCAAATAAATAAATAAATAAATAAATAAAGAGCCAAGAATATTCATTTCAGTTGTCAAAGTTGTCAAAGTCTCATGACTTTCAGTTATTTTCACACCTGCCTCACCGAGACCCATATAAACCTCCTGTTCATAAATAAAAAAAAAACACCTTCCTGAACTACCAGATCGTTAGTGTGACCTCAAGTGATGTGAATGAGGGTCACACAAGAGAACATTTCTAAAGAAACCTTTTTTGTTGTACATTTTGCATTTGATATTGATTATGGACCGGGATCTTCTAACCGCATCTAAATGATTTCCAAACTGGAAACTTTCCAAGGAAACTAATGGGAATATATCGAATTTGAACAGGAATTAATGGGAATAAACTGGGATTTTACAAAATTGCAGGTAAACCTATAACAGGGAACTTAAAGGGAATAATCTTGCAGGTTAATCAGTGTGACGCGCCCCCAGCCAAACTGCCCTGCTTTCGGTCGCCTTTGTTCCAAAAGGAAAACAAGCAAAAAACAAACAAACAAACAAGCAACCAGATTGAATGCAATTTCAGTTGAATTTCTATTTTTGCACATACATCAATCACATGCACACAGCACACTAACTGCAGGACTATTGAGGCCGTGTGTCCCCCCCCTAAATGCACTGTGCCTTCTGCCATAACACTGATCATTTCTTAAATCATGCATTTTTTCCATTATTTCATAAATATTAAATTTTTCCCTTCCCGTGGGCTCACCACCTCCAGGAGGGACCGTAAGGGACGGTGCTGTGAGGATTGGGCAGCAGTCGAAGGCAGGGGCCTGCTTAGACTGCTGCCCCCGCGACCCGAATTACGGATAAGCGGGAGAAAATGAATGAATGAATGAATTACATTTTTCATCTGTATTTGTTTGCATGCATATCAGCTTATGACCAAACAGAATGTTTATATTTATGTTTGCATATGATACGGTTTATAATGTCTAATTAATTTCCATATGTTGAAATATATTCCTGAAAATTCCCATAAATTCCTTGTACGTTTCTAACTTGGAATATGTCCACAATTTCCCAGATGAAGTTCCCGTGGAAAGTTTCCGGAAAGATTATGAAAGTTTTCTGCCCCTTTGCAACCTTAGTTAGAAGTGAAATAGCAACATCACAGATCAGTGCAATTCTCAGTAAACAGAGGGACCTCTGTTCAGAGGCATAATAGTGTGAGATCAATCAGCCCAGACACAATAAAGCTGTGCTGGATAGCAAACTTAATTGCACTCACTCTCTCTTTTACATACACACACAATTGCTTGGGAATCTCTGGGTTGCTCTATAAAGACTATAGTGCAATTCTGGCTTCTAAAATAAAAAAAAATGTAAAAAAATATTTGGATATCAAGCACACACTTTAGGGTGGAACTGCAGCAGAGCCGAGTGTCTGAAAAGAAACAGATGTTGCTGCAGAATTGCTGAAACCTGCTTTATTCATTTGCGTCCCATTCCAAGAATTTGGTTTCCTTTTTCAATCCATGGCAAATTCATTACATATTCACATTTTTTCACCAGTTCATGTCTCTTTATAAGTCACCTTCCAGACACTTTTATTCAAAGCTAATTAAGTCTGAAAGCATACCATCCAAACCAAAAACAACAGTGATTGAAGTGTTCTGCTCGGCCACAAGCGAGAAAAAAGCAGTCTACAGAAAAGCCACTGGAATGTGTTCAGGCATTCACATTTTATCTTAACTACAGTAGAATAGATGTGGTGCTCTTACTGTCTAAAACTCGACCGTCCATTCAGAAGGACTTTACTGGTTACTAGTCAACATGAAGAATAATTACAAACACAACTTAGGTGCTTGGCCGCTAAATAAAAGACACAACTTGGGTTTTAGTAGCTGATGCTGATATATGCTGAGTAAATTCTGCTCAAATCCAAAAATAAACTAGCTTGCTACATTTTTAAATGAATTAGTTTGCTATATTTTTGAATGGACTAGCTCAATAAATTTTTTGAATGAATACACTAGCTACATTCTTAAATGGACTAGCGCCATTCAAGAATGTTTAGAACAAGAATAATGTTTAGAACAAGAATGACTAGAATACATTGTGTGCTAGTCCATTTTTTGATTGACTAACACTATAAATATTTGAATGGACTAGCGCACTGAATTTTTGAATGGACTAGCTTGCTACATTTTTGAATGGACTAGCACACTAAATTTTTGAATGGACTAGCACACTAAATTTTTTAATGGACTAGCTTGCTACATATTTGAATGGACTAGCTTGCTACATTTTTAAATGGACTAGCTTGCTACATTTTTTAATGGACTAGCTTGCTACATTTTTTAATGGACTAGCTTGCTACATTTTTGAATGGACTACCTTGCTACATTTTTGAGTGGACTAGCTCAATACATTTTTAAATGAATATGCTAGCTACATTCTTAAATGGACTAGCGCACTTCATTTTTGAATGGACTAGCTTGCTAGATTTTTTAATGGAATAGCTTGCTACATTTTGGAATGGACTAGCTTGCTAAATTTTTGAATATGGACTAGCTTGCTACATTTTTTAATGGACTAGTTTGCTAAATTTTTTAATGGACTAGCACACTACATTTCTTAATGGACTAGCGCACTACATTTTTGAATGAACTAAATCACTACATGTAGCTCGCTACACTTTTTTATTAAACAAGCTCGCTAAGGAACATATCAAATCTTTTAGCAGGACATTACTGATATGCTTTTACATTTGCAGGACATCAAATGTTTCACATGCTGATGTTTAACTTCGGGATGTTCGGGAATTTCAATGAGAACAGGTTTAACTGCTTTAGATGACCAGAGCAAAGCCTGAGCACTATTATTAATCAGTCAAGCTCAATCATAACATTACTTTGTTTATGATGTCCTTATTGATGTCATTAAAACACAAAATATTTTTTTCCCTGTTATCTAAACATCTCCTGGTTTCTTAGTAGCGTTAGCAGGTGCATGGTTTATTTTTAGCCATTAACAGTTATTAGTAGTAAAGTCATGAAAAAAACATGAAATCATGATTTCGGTTTCATGCTCTCTTCACACTTACTATGCAGTCTGCATGCTTATTTTTTCCCAAGTAAGGCATGCAAATGAATAACAAGAAAGAAAAGCCTTCTTGAAATGGAGGCATCACCTCCATCAACTGATGCTGTTGCTGTCAAATTCTGTTTGTTTTGGTTTTGATGTTTTTGTCATAAAATGCTTTCTTTAGCGTCACAGGATCGCTTGTATACTAAACAAAGCAGTCAGTCATCAATTTAAAACAGAAAGGAATACTGAATATGAAATAAATAATTGAACATATCTTGTATCTTGTAATCATGGCGATCGGAATAATGACGTTAGCGTTTATTGAAAAGCAACGTTTTTTCCCTTTCTTACACTTAAACGGAAGAGTTTCCCATCGTGCTCATGTCGACATCTCTCTACTACATTCTTTCTTTAGCCATGACACCGTTTCCTTCTAAATGAAAAGTCAAAACTACTAATGATGTGCAGATAATAGAGTTGCTACAGAGGTGTGATACACAACAGGAACTGAATAACATGCAAAAAAGCGAAACTTAACCTTGATAAAAAGACCTGAATAAATGCTAACAAGTATTTACTCAAGGGTTGAGTTACTGCCAATGTCCTGATGTATTTCGTCTTTATTCAAACTTAGTCAAAAGGAACGTATGATTTGTCATTTATTACTAAATCAACCGGCAACTGATAAGGTTGCTCAAAAGGCGTTTAAAATCCTTGCATCATGCCATTTGTTGGTTGTACGATGAACGCCTCCATGTTAAAGTGACAAGGAACAAGGAATTAGAAGTTAACTGGCAATTGCTGAGGGATAAGAGGAATAAAACGTGCTGTTAATTAAAAACCCTTCCATCCTAACTACTGCCATGTACAGTCACTTCCTTTAAGTGCATTATTCCCTATCATGTATAGTAGTGATGGGTTGCTCATAAATAATTTGTTAATTTTGAATGAGTCTAAGAACGAGTCTTTAAAGTGTGATTCCTTTATTTTGTACTAGACGCATATCAGCAAAGAATCACAAAATCTCTCTAGGTTTTGTACAGGAAACAGAATTGAGTAGTTTACCGTCAACTCTTCAAGCCTGAGTCGTTCGTATCTTTTGTCACATGACTCCCATACACGCCATGCGGTGCAATACATGGGAAACAGAATTTAGTAGTTCATCTCATTAATCCTCTAGTCTGAGTTATTCATTCTTTAATCAGGTAACTCGCATATATGCTATGCAGTGCATTACAGAGGAAACAGAGTCGTTTACCTTTTGAATCTTCTGGTCCGAACCGTTCGTTCTTTTATCACTTGACTCCCACAGACATTACACAATGCAATAGATCACGTTTTTTTGGCCGCATCTTGACATTATTGTTACAAAAATTATGGGAGTCAAAAGAACTGACAATATGGACCAGAGGATATGAGAGGTGAGCTACTCATTCTGTTGATCATAACTTCTCTTTAGTTGCACTGTCATATTTTCATTGTTGGAACTATAATCAAAGTTGGTGTATATAGACGTGTATATAGACAGGGGGATCTGCTTATTGAAAATGCAACATTTCATTTTATTTCAAAGGAATGAAATGAACTGATTAAATAATATAAAAAAAAAACATTTTATTTTGATGAACGAGTTTAAAAAGTCACTAAAATGATCCGATCTTCCCATCATTAATGTTTATGTAGCAGGTGGGGGCGTGGTTTAGGGGGACTTTAAACCAGAAATATTCCAGAAGTCCCAAAAATTCCACTTCCCATTTGGTCGTGAATGCAGCATGTTCCGTAGAGATGAGTGCTCTCTCTCTCTCTCTCTCTCTCTCTCTCTCTCTCTCTCTCTCTCTCACTCTCTTTCTCTCACAGTGAGCTGACGGTATATATTCCTATGAGCCAAAAAAAAGGGAGAATGCTGAGCGAAAAGTTGAAGAATATTCTGTTTCGTCGTGAACTCCACCAAACTAAATAAGCTCACTCTGAAACGCTTGGTTTCTCGAGTAGAATGGAATCCCATAAGGCACTGTACCAACAAGACAAAAAAAATTCATACATGGCTTTATGTTATGCTGAGGATTTTAGTACTGTACAGAAATGGCACTTATGGTGCAAATTCCAACTGGTGCACATAAAACTGATATAACCGAGTTAGTCAGTAATGCACAACTTTAATATCTCACTGTATTTATCCCTGGGAAACATCAGTTGAGGTAATTTTTTTTTCCACAAGGCACTTGAGAGTCATATATAGTTCCATGCTGTCTGTTTGAAGACTAATCTTTAAGCCTCGGCTTGTTCAGAAGATAAGACTGCACTGCTCTCAGACTCCCCCAAGACCAAAGACGGTCCATCGCGTCCGATCGTTTTAGATTTATTCCAACCCTAAACACACCTGGAGCAGGTAATCAGTGGCTCCATGCCTACATGAAAAGCTGACATCGTGCTTAGTGCTGAAACGAGATAAACACAGATGTGAAGTGGCTGATGATCACAAAGGACTGGATGGAGAATCAACGCCCCGGGCTGCATTCTCACCAAAATACCCATTTCCTCTTTGGTAGCTAACAAGGGAAATGCTAATTTAGACAGAAGGCAGAACAGTTATTGGCAAACACATTATACCAGTTGGGTACTGTACAAAAGACTCATGCAGTTACCCTCTGTGCGGTTTGGAAATGATGTTTTGGCTGTTATGTGTGGTTCGGTGAGAACATGTATATTCTCGTGGATTTCATTTATCTAAATAAATTAACATTCTACAAGCTATTTGATAGCCTGTAGAATGTTAATCTATTTAGATAAATGAAATAAGCTAAATAATAATTACAAGATAGGAATATCAGAAGAACAATGTTGTTGCATTATTGAAAAAAAATAATAATGATGAAAAAATGTTTTTTCTTTCTTTCCTTTTGTAGATGAAAATGGTAACACATTGATCCATGACTGCATTTTTAACATACATTTTATTATTTTTATAGGTTATACACCATGTAAGTGAAAGAATTTTGAATCATTTTTTGTAGTGGATTTGGTATTGATATCAAATGATAGTCAAGGGTTCATTATTGTTGCAGGAAATGGAAGTCTTATCACTTTTTTCCTACAATCATTGGTCGTTTATATGCCACGATCCGATATTATGATGCAAAATCCAGATAAATGTGTGATATAGTAATCTACATCAACTACAATAAACTACAATAACAAGAACTTAATAATTTGACATTGGAAAATCATTTTTTTTTTTTATATATATATATAATTTGTAATTTTTCTTTTTAACATTTTACTAATTCAGTCTTAGGTGTAAGAATAATAATAATAGTAATAATAATAATAATAATAATAATAATAATAATAATAATAATAAGAGCTGAAACACTGGAAAACCTTTAATGTTGTGAATGCAGGCTACTGTATGTTGACATCTTGGAATTGTACAGATCACATGGGAATTAAAACGTCAGCCATTTTGAATGTTTACATCAACGCAAAAATGTCTCAGATTTATCCACTGGGGAGAGATGAGCGGATTCGAGGGAAGGCACTGATCCAATCTGGAGTATCCGTTTCATGTCCGACAGTGACCCGAGATGCCTGACTCTTCTAAATTTTCCTCCAATTATTTGGACAAGTACAGTGTTGAAAATGCAATGAAAGTCTAACTTACATGTTCTCCTGCACCAAACATCACAACAAACATACAAACAGCGGATCATTTCCACACTTCTGCGTTTACCGATGAAGAAGCGCAAGTTCTGAGTGCTGTGAGTAAGTGTTTTTAAAACCTCTTATTCGAAAGCAAACGCAGCTTGCAATCACTGCAGCATCCATCAAATCACAACTAAGTCAAGCAAACAACCGTACCCAAGAGTTCACTCATTTCCCAATGTGCTCGTGAGGAAGAAAAATGGATTGTATATACGCACACAACTGTAGCTTGTGTTTTATGTAAACACCCAAAACATTCAGATCTGTGTTTATGATGTATTGACTGTTCAATCCAAATAATGTCTTGTGTCTGTGTGTCTGTGTGTCTGTGTGTGTGTGTGTGTGTGTGTGTGTGTGTGTGTGTGTGTGTGTGTGTGTGTGTGTGTGTGTGTGAGACAATGTGCATCCTAATGATGTCTGATTTCAAAGTTCTTAGTTGCTACTTAACTACAGATGTATAATGCTAGTTCTATTAATCCCTACTCATCTGTGAATCCAGACGTGTACTTTCACGGAGAAACGCAAATCAATTGTGAAACTATCGATATCCTGACAGTTCCAGTTTGCAAGTGCAACTGTAAAATGCATTTATATTAGTTAAAAATATCGCTTCCGCGGCTTTCAAGCAACCACGTCTACAGCGCTCGTCATTGTTTACATTTTTCATTGTGTCAATAGTTCTTTTAAAAAATCCAGACACTTTGTTTACTCGATGAAAATTCTGAAAAGAATATACACATTTAGTTATTCATTTAGTTTTATGTGAACGTTAATGTGTATTGTTTTGCATTTGTTTGATTATACAGAAACTTCTCAGGGGGAAAAGGGAGTGTTTAGTGCATTGTTAAACCACGAATATATAAAAAAAAATTATATATTCACAAATTTTCATCATAACCAGCACACATCCACAACAATCAATCGTTTTTGTTTTGTTTTGTTTGTTTGTTTTTTTTTAAACGCTCATTCAGCATCAGTTCAACATCAAGTAGAACATTTCTGAAGGAATAAAAGATGAAAGAATCTCCTGACTCTCACTTGCCACAACACTCAAGATCTTGTCTGTATGATCATTTTTTAAGTTGTTTTGGGGGTCATGATCATTTATTAGATATCAATCAGTCACTCATTAATATCATTCTATCAATAGATTGTTGTGCTAAGAGTAACTGAGTTCATTAAGCAAAGAGTCTTGTGATAGAAATGATAATAGGAACATTATAGCCGTAATAAATCATAGCACTTGGATACTTAAGTGCATTTGAAGGCAAATACTTTTCTACTTTTACTCAAGTGAAAGTTTAAAGTGTCCCTTTAAACTTTCACTTGAGTAAAAGTACAAAAGTATTTGCCTTCAAATGCACTTAAGTGCATCCAAAGCATCTCCAGTAGAGATACAGTACATGCTTTGGATGTGGGACTTTAAACCAGAAGGTTGCCAGTTCAAATCCCAGCACTACAAAGCTGCCACTGCCCACAACTGCTCCGATTTACAAAACAAAATGTAAAAGTAATCCAATTATGAAGGACTTGGGCAGTAGATCACATGTGGCATGAAGGGTAGTTGCATCATCCACTGACAACTATTACTTTCACACATGCACCAGTTTTATTGCTGCAAGGTGCCAGTAAGCGTTCGATCACCTCGTCACCAGAGTAACTTTCATTATCAAATGGCACTTTTGAGACAGAAGATGAATTACCTGACTCTCTACTGTACTTAACCCCACTGATAGTTGCTACACAAGGTCACTCGCGCAAAATGTAACTTTCCTACATCATTTCCCCACCTGTCGCTGATTGATGCTCGTGTCACCGGAAGTCACCTGCTCTCGTGGAAAATGAACGACCTCTCAACACTGCATGCGTGGACGTGGCTTCACTCTTCAGAAATATAATCATCTCAGACTACTGAACAATGCAGAGGAATATTAAACCGGACAAATAACTGATGTCTCTTCAATTATTAATGATATCTTTATATAACCAGTGTAATGACAGCCAGGCAGTGATTAGAGAAAATGATGCACCTTCAATGCAAAGGAGATTTTTAATCCTTTTTTTTTTTTGTTGATGTTGTTTTTGAGAGATGAGCTATAATAGACTCTATTTTATAGTTATGACCATTTTAATAATGTGCTGAACAAGCTATAATAACCCAATTAAGAAATGACATTAAATGCAGTTCTGCTCTGCTAATGATTAGATTTAAAACACTGATTTGTGATGAGCTTCTGAGAGAATATTACACAATTACACTACTTGGTTTTTGAAATGTTGGTTTTGGTGTTTGGTCGAAACAAAAGCACTGTCTTTTTTCTAACAGTAACATCTAATTTCATTCTCCTGCCTCTTACAGCTAAGAAACACCTGGACTTTGTGTCTACACATAAAACGAGTTCATGATTTCACTCACCTGAACAGTGTTAACGGAGTAACAACAAAACACGTCTTCTTCTTCTTCTTCTTCTTTTTCTTGCGGAAATATCACTTCTTGCTCCTGAATCTCCTCTGTACTTAAACTAAAACAAAACCTGTATCTTTGGTTTGTATTTGTTTTCCGCTCCAGAGCCTCCTCTCTCTCTCTCTCTCTCTCTCTCTTTCTCTCTCTTTCTCTCTCTCTCTCTCTTTCTCTTTCTCTCTTTCTCTTTCTCTCTTTCTCTCTCTCTGTCTCTGAGACATGCGCTCGCAGACGTTTTGTCCGAGCGCGAGACGATCGCGTACTGAGCGCGAGCCGAGCTTTCCTCGCGCGGCAAAGAGGCGCGCGCGCACCCGCCCGAGCGCACGCACGCGCACTCGCGCGCGCGCGCTCTCTCTCTCTTAATCGGGACCGAATCCGCACGCGCGGTCCACGCATTTCCAAGTCCTGTGTAATTGTAGTTTAGGACCAAATGCACGTATACTTACACACATAAACACAATAGGTGTGTATAATGGTTTTGATGCACACACCACGTTATATTACATTACTTTCATGTTTTGTTAATTGTATATTATTATGTATTTTTTATTATTGGTTTTGATAGCGATGGAGGTATTATTATTATTATTATTATTATTATTATTATTATTATTATTATTATTAGTTTAACATGTAATATAGTTACCCTTCTCCTTAATATTTACTCCACAATCATATAGATTTTGCCTTTTGAAGTAATATAAAAAATCATTTTGATGACAAAGTTTGGAATGTGTATTATAAGATGCATCTGAATTCATCTGAATAAATAAATCTATCTTAATTTTTTTAAAGCAGTAAGCCATTATTTAGCAGTGGTGTTACGTATTTGTGGATTAAATGTACTTTGTTACTGTACATGGGTAATATTTTTGGTTACTATCTACTTTTATTGAATATCAAAAATATATGCAACTTTTACTCTCTACTCTACATTTATGATTCAATATATGTACTTTTACTCCACTATATTTTAATTAACACTGACTGTTGCGAATTACATTATGGAAACTCTGTTAAAGATGTCTCAAGTAGAAGTACAGATACTCATGTTTTAAAAGACTAAGTAACTGAAGTAAGGACTACAGTTTTCCACTCAAGTTAAAGAAGTTTGGGGTCTGACATGTACTTAAGTTAAAAGTAGTCATTACTACTACCTGACTTAGAGTCACACTGGTAACTGGACCTCACATCATATTAATATAAAATAATTTCAAATGTTGTTACTTAATGAATGTATCAGTCTGAACAGCCACCATATAGAACACAAGCAGAGAAAAAATGATGATCAGATGGTCAGGAAAGTCTCTGTTCACAGTCATGTTTACATCACTGACTCCCCCTGTCTCATCCACGTTAACCCAGAACTTCTTGTTGCCTTCTGTCTTGCTCATTGTTAGCTTTGTAAACTAGCCTCCGTCTGTGGTGTGGAGCCAGGAAATGATACACCAGTGGTAGATTGAAAAAGCCACACAATGACACTAAATAGGTTGATGTGCTGAAAACGGTGCCCACAATAAGAGGAAAAAATATTGATCAAAATACAGATTAAAACTAAAGTAATGAGCCTGGTTTGAAAATATAAGGAGTAGAAAGTACAGATATATAAGCAAATAAAAAGTTGTTAAAAAAATAAACAGTGAAGTAAAGTACTGATACCAGAAAAAAATCTACTTAAGTACAATAACGAAGTATTTGTACTTCATTACTTCCCATCTCTGGTCATTAAGGCTTAACACTCCTCTACCCACATCTGCTGCCTGAGTCTGTCCAAAAAGAGCTAGAATAAATATTAAACATTGAGAACCAGCTTTTATTGAAGTTGAATAAAAATATTGCACCTCTTTGAGAGAGAGAGATGCATCAAATCACGGTCCTCTCTAAATATTTGATTTTATTTTATCTAAAATGATTTACTTTATTTTAAGTTGTCCATTGTATACTAATGGTTCGTCTACTTTGTGACATGGGACTGTAATTTGATTTGTTTATTTAAGATACCTTTTTGAAAGACTGAAATTATTAATATCATGAAATGTATCAATGCGCTTTATCAGTGCAATGAATTGTAATGAATGTAATGTGCAAAACAAGTGTCAGAGTTTAAAGCACTATAGAGGAACCCAGGAAACACCCAGGAAACAATGTTAGCTGCTCTACCAGCTTTTTTTTGTTGTTGTTTGTTTTTTTGTACAATTCCAAGAGTTTGACTCAACTGAACCAACCTTCATAAAGATTCAAAAGTGGACATGAGAAAATACTCGTGACAAAACAATGAGTGAAAATGCTCAAGTGATAAATAGGGTGTCAAAACCTTACTCAAATAAAGTGAAACAAAAAAAGGAAGTATTTCAAAATGTCCTGATGTCAAATATAAGTTTTCATAATTATTACTTAAACTTTTCAATCATTTTGGGGTTTAAAACCTTGAAAACATTTATTCTTATTGAATCTTTATTATTTCTTTAAGCTAAATTCAGCTTGTGGCTGATGCCAACCACCTGTTAGCAAAGCAAACATGCTAATATAATTTTTGAGAGCCAGCTAATGTTTGCAAAACTTGACATGCTCTATCAATGAAGATACCTTCCTCATCTTCAAGTTCAACACCGCTAAACTGTATTCAGTCAAACGCACATACACAGGTCTAATGCTAACACCTATCAGATTTGTACCAGATATTTTAAAGGTATAAATATAATCTAAGTGGCCAAACTTTTTTATTATTATTATTGGAGATAAATCTAAATATTAGAACATCTATAATACTCTAATATGTTAAGTTAAAATGTTTCCACCTCTACAGTAGCTTTTGACAGTGAGTAAACTGGTTTGTTTACTGAACAAATTTGCATATATTTGTTAATATTTCACTGAGAAAAAGGTTTGGCTGTAAGGTTTCGCAGTGTTCGTTGGTATCAAACAAATATGATTTGATTTGATTAAAGGAAGGCCATGTGGAGTTTTCTTTGCTATTGTATATTATTAGAATGAATAGCCTGTGAAATATGTGTGGTCCGCTACTGAAGGATAAGCTGACCATCCAACACAAGTCTAATGTCATCCCTGCTAAAAATCCTGCTTTTAAAAAAACGGAAGAAAACAAGAAATCAGCTGTGTTGCTGTGTGATATTGATGGCAAGGTTTTTAGACAGTGGAGATATAAGGATAAATTGCTAAGATGGTACATTGCGATTACTTATTCTGAAACAGTTGGACTGACTGGGAATGTCCAGTCCAACTGTATGGACTGGACATTCCCATACAGAATGGATGTGTACATTATGGAATGTTCATATGCTATATGTATATGACTCTCTCTCTCTCTCTCTCTCTCTCTCTCTCTCTCTCTCTCTCTCTCTCTCTCTCTCTCTCTCTCTCTATATATATATATATATATATATATATATATATATATATATATATATATATATATATATATATATATATATATTTGAAATACATGGTTTTTACATAACAGGGCATCATCAGGGTCCTTACCAGGCCTTAGAATTAGATAAATACCCCAGACATGTATTATTGCTTCAAGTCAACATTTATTTAGAAAAAAATCGAGCCAAAATGGACAAACCAAAAACTTTGTGATTCAGTAGCTTGTAGAACCATTTTAGCAGAAATTACTTGAAGAAATCATGTACTTTATGATTTTATCATTCGCCCACATCATTGTGGAGGAGTTTTGGCCCACTCTTCTTTACAATGTTGTTTCAGTTCATTGAGATTTGTGGGCGTTTGTTTACGGACAGCTCTCTTAAAATCGTGCCACGGCATATCAATCAAGTTGACGTCCGGATTTCGACTAGGACATTGCTAGATCTAGACTAGATCCTGTTTTTTTTTAGCCATTCTGTTGCAGATTTGCTGGTGTGCTTGGCATTATTCTGTTACATGACATTCAACCAAGCGTTAGCTGTCGTACAGATTTACAGGCCTTACATTTTACCCTAGAATAGTTTGCATAGAGTTGTTCATGGTCGACTCAATGACTGCTGTGCCCATGAACTTTGGCAGCAAAGCAATTCCAAATTATTAGCACTCAACTAATGATTGTTGAGTGGTTGTTCTAATATGCTGTGTTTGGTTTTCACCAAACTTTTCCACTATGGTCTCATCTGTCCAAAGAGCATTGCTAATCTGTAATCATTGTTTTAGTCTTGTTGGTTTTCGATAGAACAACCCATAAAAAAATCACTTGTTCAGCGCTTTTCTGATTTTACTATCATGAACTTAACCATGTTGAACGAGGCCTGTAAAGTTTGAGGTGCACTGCTTTTGTTTTTTGTATTTGCAAGGTCTCTGATCATTGTCTGGTCTGATTGATGATTTTTTTTTTTGGTCTATTAAATTCTAATGGTTCGTCTACTTTGACATGGCACTGAGACATCTATTCTTGGAAAAAATTCTTCTACTTAAGAATAATGTTCCTCACTATAGAATGATGACTTTAAATTGTCCAGAAATGGCCTTATAACTATTTCCATCGCTGCCGTCTTTCCTCCTTGGTGTTAACATGCAACTAAATGCTCCAGACAGCAGAGTGATAAAATTTGAGGATTTATAGAAGTGGTAACATTTGTTGATTATAAAATAATCATGGGCATTTCATTGCAGCACCTGGCTGCTAAATAGCCTCTTAAATCCTTTGGAAGCAGCAATGGTATACATTTCACACATGGATTTTCTATTTAAGCTTCATTTTTGTAAAATATTGTGTTCATCTGAAGTTTTATTTACCCAATTCTAACCCTGCTGAGGTCTGATATAAAACCTTAGAATTCAAAGAGGTGCACATTCATTTTCAAATGATGTGTATATATATTAAGTATATCAGACAATGTCCAATATTCAAGAAGTTTCTGCTTATTTAAAAATGTATCTTCATTTAATATAAAACCTATTTTTCAGAGAGAATATTAAAGCCATCATTTTGGCTCCAAACCTAAAATCAGACAATTTTGCACTCTTGGATGGGTCAGTGTTACTGACACTGCTAATTGAATTATTTACTTGGACCCTTAAAATAGTCTGTATTCCTTTAAAGAAAACTGATTTCCATACTGTACATTTCTGAAGCCATGCATTAAAACAAAACTGTGCAGAGAACCACTCACACCACAAGGATGTGATCATCTTTCGGCTGCTCCCATTATTAGTCGCCACAGCGGACTTCCTCTTTTTCTCCTGCCAGACTGTTCCATCCTCAGCATTTTCATATACCCCATGTCCCTCCTCTGCCACAAGGATGTTATAATAAACGATAATAAATAGGAGGACACAGAGTGAAAATAGCACCTTTGTTTGTTGGTTGTTTAATTGTGCTGTGGTTTATTGCATGAATTATAATGAATACATTTCTTCTGAAACCATCTGACATTTTCAATGGCACTGGAGACACGTCAAGCACTCTTTCTTTTTCCTTTACGACCTAGCATTACACATTTTCATACAAGAAAATGTAACGTTCCTTATGTCTTAGTCCTTATGTTAAAACTACTTCCAGACTTATAAGTAAGATCGTTCTGGAACTTCTGCGGAGAAAAATAATTGGGTGCTACCGCCATCTAGTGGTCAGTTGGGCTGTACTGCGGCGGGACGGGAATTTTCTTGAGACAATAAAGGGAAAATGCAATAAAAGAATCACACCCCAAAAAAAAAAAAAATTATATATATCTATATATTCCATTTTGTAAGGTAAGTAGACCAGCCACAGTTTAAAATATTTGTTTAAAATGGTCTGTCAAGACAAAAACAAATTGGTCACTGCTGAGTCCAATTTTGAAAGGGGGGGGGGGTAACTGGAATAAAATGAACAGTGACAGCAACAAGATCCGACAAACAACATTCACATCATCATCCTCATCTGCCCATTGATGCACTATAATTACATATATAAATTTGAATGTATATATCCTCTCTACTTCAAGTGTTTCAAAAAAATAAATATGCATACAATTCAAATAATTTGGGGTTTTGATATTTTACAGAAAAACAAACAAAAAAAGTTAAAATAACTGGGTAGTGATTTGTAAAGTTTTCATTTAGCACAGAACCGAGACGTGTTCGCTTCAATACACTAACGTGTCAATTTCCAATGAGCAAGTCGATTGTGTCCACACAAACAGACGACAAGCACACACACCGGATCAGTCTCTCACTTCTCACACACTCACATTTACACTCATGCACCTCCATGAACATATCACAAAATATCAACACCATTTTCAGACATGTGCAAATACACAAACACACACTTCAAATGCTGATGATTAAATTAAATCCCAGTTTGGCTCTATGAAGTCGTGTGCGCACATCTGTCCAAAAAAAAGAAGAAGTGATGATCCTGTAAAAACATTTATGAAAATTTCCTTACGATTTAGAGGCATTTTTTTGGTTTTCTTTTTTGTTTTGTACAAATCCATCTAATCAGCACATGACAGGATTTTACTCTTCAAAAAAGGGGAAAAAAGGCCAAAAAAAAAAAAAAAAGGCAAAAAAAAAAAAAAAAAGGCCAAAAAAAAAAAAAAAAAAAAAATTCATGCATAAATCCTGTCCTGAATTTCAGTGATTGTATTTTTTTTTTCTCCTGTTAAAAAAAAAAAATTAATTGTTGCTTGTTTGTTTTGTTTTTATTTCCCAAAAATTTCAGTCTTTTGTATTTTTGTATTTTTTTTCTCCTGTTCCCCATATAGTCCTTCAGGGCTTCAAGACATTCTCAAATGAGTCTCTGTCTTTTTTTCGTTTTGTAATTTTTGTCTTTTTTTCTCTCTTTTTCTTTTCTTTTTTTCTTTTTTTTTTTTCTTTAAGCCTTTGGTCCTCCACACCAAGAAGAGAAGAGTCTCTGGTTTTGAAGAGGACGTCAAAACTCCACCACATCAATACAAGCAGTAAAGAAGCCAGTTGGGGAAAAAGGAAGTAAGTTAGGAAGGACTGAAGTAAGGAAAAAACACTCCCAAATTGTGTGTCCCCAGAGGTTTCTTCTTTCATATTTCTCTCTCTTTTTCAAACTGCTTTAAAAGTCCCACATTTTGGTAAAGGAGGGCCCAATAACACTGGTAGTGCCTCCTTGTGGTCAGGAAAGTAAGAGCAGGCGAGTGTCTGGGAAGAAAAGTGCGCCGCCTATCTGCACAGGTCCTCGTGCGCTGCCTCCCGCTGGTTTTTCCGTCTCTTGCCAGTGGTGTGATGGGTCTTGCTGCTTTGGTGGCTCTTGCTGTTCGAGACACTCTGCTGGGCTGGGGCGCTTTTGCTCGGCCGGAACTGTCGGGTCTGCCAAGAGAGGAGAGCAAAGGTAAATAATCAATAATCTGATTTCAACATGGCTGCTCTTATTTATAGTTTAAAACAAAATGTTTAAAGAATCATAATACGAGTTACCCAAATACATAAAAAAAAAAGAAAGTAATGTTTACTATTAACTTGTAATAACCAATAATTTCATTCATAACATTTCTTCTGACAATATTAAACTTTTAAAACAGTGTTTTTCTCTCCCCCCCCCCCCACTGCTTAAAAACAAGGGAACACATGATCTCGAATAGCATCATGGCTGTAAACATGTCATGCACAAGTCACAACAAGACCATAACGTTCCTCGGGATAAAGCTCAGACTTTCCATCTGATCCTTTCTGCTGTGTAACTGAGATGAAAGATAATGAAGGACTTCACTCACTATGTATAAACCCAATATATTTATAACATTAAATCTGGAAATAATACACCACATAAGATTACTATGGGTGGGGAATAGTATGTAAAACAGGATGTTTTGAAATGCATGTAGCTGTGGGGAAAGAAAAATCACAGGCTTCCCCAGTTTTCATCAAACAGAAGCAACTACACAATGGGTTTTTTGTATGATGTTGCAAAAATGCTGTTAATACCATTGATCTTGTAATTAATTATTGTGATTTCTTTTAATCAAGATAATTTTTTAAGCGTAAAACCTTTTAAACACAAGTCATTGTGCCAGATCCACCTGATTGTGTGTTACGGCGTACAGGTTCTTTTGATCCACACCGGTTCTTGCCGTTTTTACCTTGCTGCCTTTGTGGCCTGCAGTGGGTGTGGTCATGGGATGAGTGGGAGCTCTGTGATTGGGCAGACTCCTCTCTGGGTTATCTCGGTGAGCACCAGAACCCCGGCCAGGCAGCTGTTTTACTGTCTTGCATGGCGTTCCGTCAGAATCCTGTACGTGACCAATCAGAAACAAAAAAAAAAAAGCTCAGTTGCTCTGTAAAAGTTAACAGCATTTATTTATTTCTTTTTTTAAAAACACAGTATATACTCACTGCATCACTGGACGTCGTGGAGGAAGGAGAGGGCGATGACGATGAAGACGGTGACGAAGGTGAGGAAGGCGGTGGGGAGGAGGAGTTGGAAGACGCTTTACTCCGTGACACTGGAGGAAGGACGGCGATCTCATCGGACAAGTTGTTGTTACACTCATCGAGCTCCTGAGGCTCCACCAAGAGGGTGACATCATTTCCTGTATGAAAACAAAGGGGATCAAAGTTGATTACATTCAAACCGATATTCCAACAATATAGAGCAAAACAACCATAGATTAGCATAATTATATGCTGTATGTATACATATTTAAACAATGTTGAACCAATCAAATGCTGTAGTTAAAGACTTATTTGCATTAAGCTGACCATAATAATGGCTCTTATATAACACTTTATATTATTTATATTGTCCCACATAAGAATTCTTAAAAAGAAAAATTTTCAAGGGCTTGTTTGCATAATCTATTAACAGCAATGCAGCAATGAATAATGTATTATGCAACTCTATAGTTTGCCAAAGGCTCTGGCCTTGTTGTAGACCAAAAGAGCTAACCAATCATATTGACCGTTATCTATAGCACTATTTACTGATACAAATTACAAGACATGTTCTGGAATGACGGGTCTCTTTTGATCTGGTTAAAATCTGGACAGAGATACAACTACACAGTAACCCTAGATTTTCGATCTGGTGTCAGTAAAAAAAGATGCTCAGCAGAACTATTTGTGCACACCATTGCAGTTGAGGGCTGCCTCACTTTGCGACTGACCACCCCACTGCTCGCTTATCCAATCACGGTACTCGGCTACCTCCCGAGTGACGCGGATTATTCGACCTAGAATACTGAAGGACAAGAGAGAGGAAAAAAAAAAAAACATTCAGATTAGCTTTAATTAATGAGACGTATTGTGTTTTAGCAGATCTGGGTGTATGACTGTGAAAGTATGTATTTACATAATTGTGTGTGTGTGTGTGTGTGTGTGTGCGCGTGTGTGTGTATATATTTATATATTACACACACACGCACACACACATATAGTTTTCTTCCCCACACGTAAATAGGATTGCATGCATTGCACTGTCCTGAAAAATTGCGGTACGAATGTGTTTACTGTTACACCTCTAATTATATATATATATATAAATAAATAAATAAAATTCGCTCAACTGCATTCACATACAAATGAAACTAAGTAACATCCGATTCTTAATCCATATCTTCTTAATCATATGAAGTTGGCCCGCCTTTTGCAGCTAGAACAGCTTTAACTCTTCTGGGAAGGCTTTCCACAAGGTTTAGGAGTTAGGTGTGTTAATGGGAATTTTTGATCGTTCTTCCAGAAGCGCATTTCTGAGGTCAGACACTGATGCTAAAGGCCTGGCTCTCAGTCTCTGCTCTAATTTATCCCGAAGGTGTTCTATCGGGTTGAGGTCAGGACTCTCCCCCAAACTGTTCTCACAAAGTTGGGAGCATGAGATTGTCCAAAATGTCTTGGTATGCTGAAGCATTAAGAGTTCCTTTCACTGGAACCAAGGGGCCGAGCCAAACTACTGAAAAACAACCCCACATCA
The DNA here is from genome assembly GCF_946808225.1 of Silurus aristotelis. NCBI lineage: Eukaryota > Metazoa > Chordata > Actinopteri > Siluriformes > Siluridae > Silurus > Silurus aristotelis. Next base: position 10,709,914 of record NC_139582.1, read on the forward strand.
TAATCCCCCTCCACCGAACTTTACACGTGATACAATGCAGTCAGACATGTACCGTTCTCCTGGCAACCGCCAAACTTAGACTCGTCCATCAGATTGCCAGATAGTGAAGCGTGATTAGTCACTCCAGAGAACACGTTTCCACTGCTCTAGAGGCTAGTGCTTTGCATTGCACTTGGTGATGTAAGTCTTGGAAGCAGCTGCGTAACCATGGAAACTCATTCAATGAAGCTCTCCGCACTGTTCTTGAGCTAATTTGAAGGCCACATGAAGTTAGGAGTTCTGTATCTATTGACTCTAAAGAAAGTTGCCAACATGTGTGCACTATGTGTCTCAGCAGCTGCTGACCCGCTCTGTGATTTTATTTGGTCTAACACTTCGTGACTGAGTTGCTGTCATCCCAATCACTTCCACTTTGTTATAATATCACTAACTGTTGACTGTGGAATATTTAGCAGTGAGGAAATTTCATGACTGGACTTATTGCACAGGTGGCATCCGATCATGTTTCCACGCAGGAAATCACTGAGCTTCTGAGAGTGACTCATTCTTTCACAAATGTTTGTAGAAGTTGTCTGCATGCCCAAGTGCTTGATTTTATACACCTGTAACCTTGGAAGTGATTGTAACACCTGAATTCAATGATTTGGATGGGTGAGTATGTGTGTGTGTGTGTGTGTGTGTGTGTGTGTGTGTGTGTGTGTGAGTGTGAGAGTGTGTGTGTGTAATATATATATATTTCAGGTTTGCTGTTGGGGTAGGGCTTGGTAATGGAAGAGACAGCGTGGCTCATGTATGACTGTGAGAAAGTGTGAGAAAGTGTGAGAAAGTGTGTGTGTGTGTGTGTGCGCGTTTTGCATAGTTGTGCATGTGAGTGTGGGTGTGGGCACCTTTCAGACTTGTTGTTGGGGTAGTGCTTGGCAATAGGAGAGACGGCGTGGCTCAGAACCACATACGCATAATCAAATGCTTGTTTAACCTGCATGGCTCCATATGAGCTCCTTCCAACATCGTTGCCTAAATCGCAGAGACAGAACAAATCAGGATAATGCACCCAAAATCAAAAGAATAGTTCCACTTCCTTCCTTATGCATGTGTGCGTATCTTTTCCAGTAGGTACCTGGCTGGAGTGGATCCTCAATGTACAGCATGGAGGGTCTGTATCCATCCAGCATGCCTTTTAGCACATCGTCTTTGGCCAAGTATGAACCTCCATCTTTAATCCGGATGCCCGTTTTCAGGTAGTTAAAATGGCGGCCGTACAATTCAAAGAACTCAATGAGCAGTACACCAATGTTTGAGTTGGGACTGCACACATCCTCCCTGTAGTGTAGCTACAAAATACATACAGCTACTGGTGAGGGACAGATGTAGTTTAGTGTGGTAGTTTGGTGTACCGTAGCAGTGGGGGTTATTATAACAAAAAATACGGCCAGAACAATAAATAAAGAACAGAATGACACATACAACCCTTATGGTCAGGTGTTCACAAACTTTTGAAAATACAGTGTTCAAGGAATAGCAAAGTGTGTACCTGTAGGAAACTGACAGCCATTAGAAACAGGCTGTAGGATCCAATGCCTCCAGTAAACACCTCATTCAGCTCCCTCTGCAGTAGGAACTGTTTTAGCACCAGAACCAGATATGGCAGCACAGGGAATTTCTAAAAAAACAAAAAAAAGAAAAAAAAAGAAAAACACACACACACGATAAATGATAAGAAGATATGATGGCTACACAGATTTAACAAAGCCAACTTGGTCTGCGTTCAGTCAGGACTGTTGGCATGCTCACATTCTGACAACACAAACACCCACCTTTTTGAAATCTTTGATAAGATTGGCAGCTTTTACGCCACTGTGCACGTTAAAACTGATGTCCACCTTGACCTCAGTGTAAGCGTCTGTCAGCTTGATAATCGGAACCTGTGTGGATGATTAAGTATCCAGAATTTTGATATATACAGTATACCGAAAAGTATATCTGTCACACACAGACAGACACAGAGAGACAAACAGACAGACACAGTACCGTTGCTTTATCGAGCACTTTCACAGAGTTCTCGTCTGCGACATTCCTCTTGCGCAGCGCCTCTTCCAGCGTCCACAGAGGAAGGGTCTCCCAGTTTCCAAACACTACCAAGTCTATATCACTGATACAGACACGCAAACAGATTTATTAGGTGGTTTCAAAAAGTTTCGATATTAGTTTTGTAACATGCCAACAGATTGCAGCACAAGGCTGCAGGCACAGTCACAGGGAGCACCAACCTTCATAAGTCAGTGCCCCAAAAGACATACTCCTGTGCACATCGGGGGCTGTGCACCTGGTGCTAATCTGACCACGTGTGTTACCATGTGTGTTACAATGATTTCATCATGAACAGCAAGTTGGAACAAAGAGCAACTGGGAAATTCTGTGTGAAACTGGGTATATCTGCTACAGAGACATTTAACGTGATTTGGCATGTTTATGGCGGTGCTGCAATGAGTTGTTTTATGATGTTTTGAGTGGCACGCACGCTTCAAGAGTGGAAGAACATCACCAGAAGATGACGAGCGATCAGGACAAGCTCCTTGTTTGCTATTCATTCAAAATCAGCTACACTTTTGACTTATTTAGGCCTACTTGAATTTATAAACATTCAGCTATGGTGATATTGCAATATTCAACATTCACAATACAGTTACTGAACACTTGCATACAGCAGAACTAGCCCTGGGACAAAGCATCCACTCAGACGTCCAGCTGAGTACTGCTGTCTTCCAAGGGCACTTATTATTAGGCCTCACCCTAAAAATAAATCATGTGCTAGGTGGGAGTCGCACAAAGGCATGTGAAACAAAACCACAACTTTAGAACCATTAATTCAGATTTAGTAATCCAAGTGACATGTCGGTAAAGTACAACAGTGACGTACTGAAGGATCTTTCCACATCTTTCAGCTCAGATAAATTTAGTTTAATCCCCGTCAGGCTCAATGTATGTATAGTGAATAAATAAATAAATAAATAAATAAATAATATAAACAACCTTTATAGCCTTTAGCACAATCCAACCTTGATTTAACCCAACAACAGTAATCTCTACCTTTACTCACTAAACAAATATTGAAAGGCCTATATATAGCCATGGGTGGTGGTGTTTTTTTGCAGATAAGTTTTAGATTAGAGTTTTGGTGTTTGCAAAAGACAAAAAAAAAAAAAATGATAAAAGCACACTAAAATATGGCGCAGTGAAACTTACCTTGTAGGCAAATACAGGCCGGTGCTAAAACTGCCAAACACTTCGACCTGTCAAGAACATGTGAAAGAAAATGCTGAATATTGTGCACACAGATACAAACACACATCTGGCATTCAGCAGAAGTACATAGAGAAATTCCTGTTTGCCTTTTTGCAAGTGGCAACATTGTTAACAAAAGACAATTATCTACTCACAACTCTGTGTGTGTATAAATATATAATGCTAGTCTTTACTGTCACTTTGTGCACTTCTGGAATGAAAACAGAAAGGAGTATTCCGTGTCACATTGATTACATCAATACTAGGTAAATACACGTGACTATTATGTCTAGTGTACAGAATGAAAGGTCGTCAGGCGGATCCTTTATTGGTGTAGGAAGATGTTATGCTATGCGTCAACTGAAAAATGCATCTCTGACCATATTTCAGAAACACACAACTTATAGAAAAATTGTTAACTTAATAAATAACATTTCCAAACAAAGTTGCAAAAAACCTTTGCTTCCTCGATTAAACACATTTGTTTAATCTTACAGAAGTAAGAAGTGCTGTGGGTGTTTTTAGCAGCTCACACTGGTCTTGGCATCAAGGTGAAAACAGCTATGATTGCATGATTCATGCTTAAACTGCAGCGGAACGAAAACACACACCATAGACCTGAGCATGAAATACACCGGAAGAGCACTGACCCTCATCAAACCTTCAACTGGTCAGTTCTTCACAGGTTCAGTCTAGCACAAAACCTCAATTGCTATGATCTTTTAGGTTCGAGCAGTGTTTAAAAATCACCTGACTGTCAAACAGAAAGTGCACATTGGACAAAAGGGGAAGTTGTGGTTTTGTTTGCCAAGATTGGAAACTCATCGTCTAAAAAACAAAACAAAAAAAAACAGATTTTGTGTGGGAGAGCAGAATTCAATAAGAGCTACTGTGCAGGTTTGCAACTCAATTCAGTAAAAAGAGGGAAGGCAGACAAACAAACACACACACACTTAAAAACGAACCTGCGGAAACCAAAACCTATTATAATCATCATCATCAGGTTCTGATCAAAGCATAAAAACCTGTCAAATTGCCCTGTGAGAAGTGCATGGCAGTAAGAAAGAAAGAGGGGGAAAAAAGCAAAGACATACAACTGCACTGGGCCATAGGTCCTTGATGACACTCTCTATCCTATCAACGACTTCCAGCCTCATCCTTTTTTCCTCCGGCCGGGGAGACATGTAGTCATAGAAGTCTTTTATCTCCTCATGGAGCCTAGAGAGAGAGAGAAGAAAAAGAAGGGTCAGATTTTTGATAGAAACCAAATGCTTAATAAATCACATGGGAAATCAGATTATAGTCAGCATGTTTTACACACACACACACACACACACACACACACACACACACACACACACACACACACACACACACACACACACACAATACAAATAAAGAGAGAGAAACATAAAATTAGCTGGCAAGAGAGCTCAGGAAAGAAAAAGGTGGGGAAGGGGACATGAACTTTTTTCCCACAATTATTAAACTGTTTGTGTGTAAAAGTTTGTGCATTTCTGCAGCCAGGAGCCAGAGTAAGAACCAAAGAGGTCATATAGCTTGAATCTTTTGGCTAACTTCACTAACTCTAAAGTCTTCAGTCTGCACAGATAACGTATTCAAAATGATGGACTCATGGCTACAATCGTTGCTGCACGTCTTCACTGTATGAGAGGAAATGAATTCCTAATGATCCATTTTGGAGATCTTCCTGGACGAGGAAAAAGCTTTAACAGATGTTTTCAAGGAAGAGAAACAGCTGCAGGGTAGCATGTTAAGAAGCAAGCCATTCTTGCTGGAATATAAATCTGCAAGGTGCAGAAAAGAAGTTTTTAAGGGCAAATAACACAGAATTTGCTGAAGACCACATACCAATTTCTTTTTTAAAATAAAAAAAAAAGCATATCTGTCGTAATGAAAATTATTTAAGATTTAGGGGGGGAGCATGGAAAAAAAAATAATAAAAAAGCATATTTTGCATGAAAGCAGTTCATTTGGCAACCTGGTCAATTCTGCATACCGAGGCCATCGGTTTCCATTTAATACAACACGTTACTGTGTGACTTTCGTTTCCTCAGAACTGCCTCTTGGACCACACAAGCACACAGGGATCAAGTTGTCCTGGTCTCTGCTGCTGCCATTCGGTTGGGCGGCTCAGTCTATACAAGTTACATAACCACGTGACTGACACACACCTTCGCTCTTGGTAATCAGCTGGGGTTTTTTTTTCTCATTTATGTAACCTGTAAAAGGTGTGAGAGGTGTTTGCCTGCCTGCCTGCCTGCTTCACACACACGAGAAACAGATCGACAGGGAAATAGGACACAAAGGTACAAAAAAATAATAATTTACTTGTTGCCATGATTACTCAAGGCAACAAGACGTTTATCATACAAAAGACAAACACACAGCATACAGACATTTCCATAAGTAAAAAGCTTACATCTGATCCGATATTACCCTCAGAGCTTCTGTGGTCAAAAATGACACCAAGGCCCATGGAGAGAGAGGGAAAAAAACGAACAAAAAAACTAGGTGTGTCCTGTGATCAGTGCAAAACATCTGTGTTATGTTAGCTAGCATCACGTGTGCTCACGCTATAGAGCAAAGTGTCAAATTTAAGTTGATAGACAGCCAGCTTTTTAAACAATTTCATGTCTGGGCAATGAGAGTTTTTAATTCATGGATGAGCTAGTTTAACAACTAGAGAGAAAAAAATAAAAAAAACATTCCCATTGCCGCTGTTATGTGCTTTTTAAATGAAAGGTTTGTACACTGTCAATGCAAAAAGAGAACAGAACAAATGGAAAACGTTGACAAAATAAAATCCAAACCACAAAATATCGCAGATCATTATTGTGGCAACCTTTGCGATTTCTTTTATTTAGGACATTCGAGTACGAATAGCATTTAAAAATACAACAATAGCCATTGTTTCGTTAGATGAATCGATCATCGTAGAAAATCTAGAATGATCAGAGGTGTTCGGAGCTCTCTTTTATTAAAACTCTGGTTAGGGGCCCGGGTTTCATCTGCAAATAACTGCATTTATTTATTTATTTATTTATATATATATATTTTTTTAAAAACAAGATAAACAAAAAAACAAAAACAACAAAAACATGCAAGCCAGAAAGCACACACCATACTTATGACTAAGTGTACGTAAACTTTTGGCAATATAGTGTACGAGCCTATATATGTCAAGCACGACAGAGGCAGTCTTATGGTTTGGGCTTGCATGACTGCTATTAGACAATCATTATTATTGATGTATGTCTTGATGCTAACCGTAGAATTAATTTATTCTGTTTACCGAAAATGACTTAAAAACACACTTGGATACGAGCCTGACACGGTTGGGAAGATGTGTGTTTGGATGGGCTTTTTCAGTCATTTGGCAGACACTATAGGTCACTGTAGATTCTGAGGGCAGAGCTTCATATACATGTGTGGGAATGAGTCTAAGGAGTCAAATGTCAAAGCTAGTGTAGCAATAAACCTAATCTTAAATACAAAATGTATATATAATCGTAATCTAAATCTATAATACATCTTAATCTTAAATATATACATTTCTCTTTAGATTTTTTAAAGCTTAGTTCTCATGATAATCAAAATATGTAAAATGGTAGACACCCTGGTCTGGAAGTAAGAAACGGTTATTTAAGACATCAGGAAGAAGGACTAGGGGAAAAAAAAAAAAAAAACAACTCTGACTGCACTTTTGCAATTTTTTTATGTTTACAAGAACTCCACTGTGCAAACGAAGGCATTAAATACAGGCTCTTTCCGTGGAAGAAACGATTGCTTACAGCTCAAAGATCTTTAACAGGTGGTGTGGATCCAAATAACTGGGAATCCCTGAGACACTGTTTATATCTCGCTCTCTCCCTTGTTCTGTTGTTTTACAATCTTTTATTGTCCTTCTTTCCCTCTATGAATGTTCTACTATTCAGCGGTCTCTTTATCTCTCTGCTTTCTCTCTTCTCAGTGTTCTGCTGCGTTTCTCTCTCTCCATGTTTAGTTCTGCTGTTCCTTACTGTCCAATTGCTGTTTTCTCTCTCGCATGTTCTCCAGTGCTTCTCTCACTTTCCAGATAAAACAGGAATCTTTGCATTGTTTCTCTAAAGGTTTTCCCTTTGGTTTAAATTTTTTAACCCCACAAGGCCACACGTCATATCAGGAACACCCTCAATCTGTGGTGACTGATTGGCCAGTGGCTCACTGACATCACTGTGGAAGGAATCAGGTGTCCGGGTGCATGGAGGTGGAGACTGTTTTGGACAGATGGGACTCGCTCATCGTGCTGTGAATATAAACAATGACGGATTCCACGCTCGCCTGCCTACACAGCACAGACACACACACAATGACAATTTCAACTTCCCCCTAGAATTTTGTATTACGTATGAAAAGAATAAATAAAATGGGGAAACATGAAAACAGATGCCCACTATGCATCTCATTTAACTTATTCAAAAATCCTCCCTGGTGTGTCTATTACAGAAGGCACAACACATATATATATATATATATATATATATATATATATATATATATATATATATATATATATATATATATATATATATATATAAAAACAGCAGTATACAGTATAGGTATATAAAAATAAGCATGCCTAATATTTAATAAACGTTGTGGAACGTTGCATAAACATTTGTTAAATTTATTTAAGGGACAGGCCAGGTTTCAGTGCTTGAGGCTTTGCAAGTTGCTACATTCCTGTGATGGGAAGGCTGAACGTGCAAAAAAGTTCACACCTACTGCTGCACCCACGTAACGTCCACACTAAACCTCGCGCATGATTCTGTCCGACGTTCAACTCAACAGCAAAGGTTATTTAATCATTAGCCAGCAGAACATTGCCACAGCGCAAGGATGAACTTTCAAATTATGCTCAGAGGAGTACAAGCATTTTATCAAAGATATAAAATATATCGATCATCTGGACATGGTTAATGCTTTTCTGTCCCATAAAAGTCAACTGGAAATTAAAGCAGGGTCTGAATTTAAAGCACTGAGGGTGAAATAAACTCAACAGGTGAATACAACAAGAAAAAAGAACTCGAAAACGGTTCTGATATTTTTTGTGTGTTGGAAGATTGCTCACTGTCATTCCTGAGGTGCTGGGGGTCAATTAATATATTAATATATATATATATATATATATATATATATATATATATATATATATATATATATATATATATATATGCAAACATTCAAGCACATTTTGGACAAACTCGATTGATCTCTGGTTTGCACTCTACAACTACTTTCATGTTCTGCTTCTCAAAATCTCAAGTGCAATGCAATGATAAGGGGCTCAACACTTTTTTTTAAAAGTGGTCATTACAGGGACTTAATGTTAAACTGTTATAAACTGTAAAATGCTATGATTGTACAGTGGATCAGTAGTTGTTGTTGAACAAGTGTGTGTGTGTGTGTGTGTGTGTGTGTGTGTGTGTGGCAGTCAACCAAGGAAATGTCACCTCACTACACTAGTTCACTGCTACATCCATTCTCTCTCTCTCTCTCTCTCACACACACACACACACACACACACACACACACACACACACACACACACACACACACAATCTCTTTCGTGGCATTTAAAAGGAACTGATCTGCCTTTAACCTGTAAGCAAACCGAGTATGGCTAAAACGTGAACCATTCAGAGATGTCCATGTGTTCAGTGTTCAGGCACATGGTTCAGGGGAACAAATGACAGTCTGCGCGCACACACGCACAAATACAAGTCAGAGAGAGAGAGAGAGAGAGAGAGAGAGAGAGAGAGAGAGGAGGGGGGGGGAAATGTAATCGCTAACTGAACTAGGTAAGCCAGGCTGAGACTCACCCAACGATTCCCCCGGAGTAGTTTGTCCGTTTCCACGGTATGCCCTCGTACGGCTCCTCGTCCGGCCTGGATGAGCCGTTGAAAAACAGGCTGCGGTTGAAGCCGAACGTGCTCGCCTTGTTCTCGCGTTTGCGCTTGTTGCGCTGCGCCGCGGCGTCCTGCGCACCGCTCCATGGTCCCCCGGGCCCGCCGCCTCCTCCACGGCCCACCACCGCACTCCGCTGGTTGTGGTGGTTGTTGTTGTTAGTGATAATATTGTTGCTCTCCAACGGTATGAAGTCTCGCTGCTCCGCGATTTCTACGGACATCCCCCGGTGCTTCGACTCGATGCAGTCGCGAGCCGCGTTGCTGCTGTCCGCCGCTAATGCAATGTCCGCGCTCGTCTTGGGGCTCGTGCTGGATCCGCCTCCGCCACCAACACTACCACCTCCTGCTGCCGCTGCTCCTCCGCTGCTGTTCCCGTTACCGCCGCCTCCGTTAACGTGAAAGTACAAATTACCGAGGCCCTGCGTCGTCTCCCAAATCTGCATCCACAGGCTGTTAGCAGGTCCGCGCTGTTCTGGCTGAAACCAGGCGATTCTAGGATCCATCAAACGGCCCCAGAATAAAAAAGAAATGTTAATAATACGACAAGGCGTGTTCGCATCCAACCTGAACGTTACCGCTGGAGCGAACACACTCACACCACGAGCTTTTCTAGAACACCGACTACGGAGAGACACGGCGAGCTAGCCAGCTAGCTAACTTAGCTTTGCTAGCTAGCTAACTTTACCCAGCAGCCGTTTTCTTTTTAAAAAAAGATCACCACACAAATATCCCTATGTCGCTGTCAGATTCCATGAACGTGGCACGAGTCGTAAATGCTGATACCTTCTGTTCAGTGTCCACGAGTGAGGAGGGGAAAAAGCGAAACGAAACCGAGAGTCGAGCGGAGAAAAGCGAGCAGGCGTTCGCCGATGTCGAAGTCAATCTGACCCTTCTCCCCCGCCTCCCCCTACGCCCCCTCCGTCCCCCGCCCGTTTTGGGGGCGTGCACGCGCCTCCAAAGCGTCGCGTTCAAAAAGAACTCGAGCACGAGCGTTTCGTATTTGCACAAAAACGACACGCTTATTTACATATACAGCGCTGTTATCGAATCCGATAGAACTAAAGGTGTGGTTTATGTAAATGAGCTAAAAGTAGTTCCGGCTCGAATTCAAATTCACAGGTTTGATATTACTGCGCCGGTTTAAACGTCTCGGATACTGATGGGAATATCGGATCATTTTAGTGAACTGGTTCTTTGAATCTCGTTAATCAAAATGAACGTATCTTTTCTTTTGTCATTTAGTTCATCCCGTTTCTTTGATCAGAAATAATATAAAATGTTACATTTTTAATAAGCAGATTCCCAATATGTCTACATACACAAACTTTGACTATAGTTCCAATAATTTATATATGTATATATAACTGCATAGCATCTATGGGAGTCACGCGCTAAAAGAACGAACGATTTGGATTAGAAGAATTGGCGGTTAAACAACCCAATTATGTTTCCCGTACATAACCTACAGAGTTTTTAAGATACTTTGCTTTAGACACGTCCAGTAGAAAATAAACAAATCACTCTTTGAGACTACTCGTTGTTCTGAATCACATTAAAGACTCATTGAAAATGAACCAATCGTTCATGACTGACTCATCACTAGACTCGGATTCTTCTGTAACAGCTGTGTGATAGATTTGTGAGACAGAAGAAGCATGTAAACTAGGACTTATACAAGCCTAATGAGGTTACGAGAAATGAACAGAATCATTTCTGTGGAAAAATATTCACACAATGTCATGCAGTTACTTTAAATTGAACAATTCACACAACTGTGACTACTATTTTACACAGAATTTCATTTAATTATGTTCTTCTTCTTCTTAATTAATTCCTTTAATGATCAATTATGCAAGTATATTACAAATAATAAACTGGGGGGCTGCTCCAATGTGAAATGGAGCAGTTCCCCACTGGTGGTCGACTGGTACCACCTTCTCTCAGGGGTAGAGGCAAGTATACCTCAAGGATCTTCTTTGTTCTGGCACCGAGGTGATGGAATGAACTTTCCCTATATGTCTGAACAGCAGAGTCACTGGCTATGTTTAAGCGACGGGTGAAGACCTACTTCTTCCTAAAACACTTAAAATAGCATTTTTCCAGATTTGCTTAGTCTTTTACATTTAAAAAAGGCCGATTTATCTTAAATTGTAATCTACGATACTAGTATAAATTTATTAATTGATACTCAAAGCACTTTTGTACGTCGCTCTGGACAAGGGCGTCTGCAAAATGGCAATAATGTAAATGTAATTATTGTTTTCACTTAGAAAAAAAATATTTAATTACAACAGCAATCTTAAGTATTTACATTTATAGAAGATTATGCCATCCATTTTTTTGGACTACAATTATGAAAAGACTTTCCCAACACTTTCTCTTGAAGTCAATAAGAAAAGCAATTTATTTGCACAAATTACTCTCATTTACTTGCACACTACAAAACCTGTAATTATTGCTGTTATTGCAAATTTTGTAAGAAGTCATTTATTACATTTTATGGAAGGTAATGCAGTTATACACACTTTGTAAAAGTTTCTGAACACAGGAAAGATTTTAGAAAAGAGGAGTTTACACTTTTATAAAATGACAAGGTTGGACTTATGAGAGAGAGAGAGAAAGAAAGAGAGAGGCTGATAAGTTAACAAATGGTGAGCTTTCGGTAAAGACAATAACAACATTCAGCCTCTAAGGTTTTCAATTCACACTGCAGGTTTGACAGGGTTTAAAATAACAAAGCTGTGAAAGCTATTGCACAAACTGCAACTGTGGGTGTTGATTCAAATGTTTGGGGTCATCACATTGAAAAATGCATCTATGGTCAAGTCACAAGAGATAAGTTTGCTCAGTTTCCTGGAAATGTGCCAATGCTTTTATCTCACAAAAAGGAAAAATAAGAATTGTTTATTTCCTTAAGAAATTTGAATGGCTCAACATGGGTAAACAATGTAAATCTTCAGGTCTGTTTAGGTGTAGACAGTGTCATTCTAAGAATTTGCAAAGTTACACCCATGGCCTGTGGAGCTTTTTATAATATAAAAAAGTGAAACAAAAAACCTAAAGACAAAACACACAATTTCTGCAGCTTCGGGTGCATAATGCTACAAAAAGTTATGGTGTATTGGTAATGAAAATACACAAATTAGAGCCGAGGCAGGGCGTCTCCGTGAGAAACCGTCTCTGGAACAGAATTTGTGTACCGACACGCTCTCAGAACTTTCTCAGCATCTTACAAAACCATTTTCCCCTCATATAGTTTAAAACAAGTCAGAGTCCAATTATCCATCAAAACCATTATGCTTTAATTGTGTAAAGCATTCAACAAAGAAATTCCACACCAAACCATTTTATTCAGAGCTCTACATTATCTCATGCAAAAAAATAAAATAAAAATGCAGTTCAGACAATATGTTGATAAAGTTAACTATTTTTATACTTAAAAGTAAATGTCACACTTTTTAAAAACACATTACCGAGAATCTGTGTAAGAGCCCGAAAATAAAATGCATCTTTATAACGCTTAGTGTCCGATGTTTGCTTCTTCAGTTCTGTACAGCAGCTACAAGCCTAAAGGAGTTTAACAAGAAGGAACTCATGCATAATAATAAACGCATATGCCTTCGTGTGCTTTAAAGGATTTACAAAATTGTGATTGTGGATATATCCTTACTATTTTGCATAGAATTTCAAAATGAAACACTATTTTTGTCCTTCGCTAACAAGTATATTTTTAAAAAAAGTTAAGTTTTAAAAATAAAAATAAAAAGAAGAAAAAAAAACCTCCATCTTATGCTGTTACAGCAATGTAATCAACTGTGAAATGTAATTACTGTTACCACTCTGAGAAAAAATTGACTTAATTACTACAGGAATCTACATTTAACTTTAAACTATCTACATTTATAGACTATTATGCAACACATTTTACATAATGGCAGCTACAAAACGATTTTCACATTTCTTTCTCTTGGAATTAATAAGAAAAGCAGCATCGCTTCCTCCATTGGAAAGACTGTTGTGTAGAATAAAACCTAAAGGCATTACACCTCTGACTGCCACTAGAGACTTCTTTCATTACATAAATGTAAAATCACTAATGTGTACATTAATATACACCTTACAGCTGAAACTGCAGTTAGAGAAAATGAGTAAATGCCTTAAAAGAGAAGTAATTTTTTTAGGGTGATATAATGATTGAAGCAAGTATGTAAAAAAAAAAAAAAAAAAAAAAAAAAGGATGTATTTACAAAAAGGATTCTGGGTAAGACAGATTTCCAGTGGCTGATGTACACGAGCTTCCATTGTCCCAAAAGTTAAAAAAAAGCAACACCGGACACCAAGAATGAAACTGTTGAAAATAAAAACAATGAATATTTGGGATTGTTTTTCAAGACCTAATCAAAAACATCCAAAACCAGCATCAAAACAGCTGCAATCTACATTTTACAAAAAAAAAAAAAGAAAAAAAAATATGTAATTTTTTTTCTTCTTTAAGTTACACACCATATTAGGCTGTAAGCCTAAACAGCAACAAACAATCAGATGTGTGTGGACCCAGAGACATGATAAAATAAGAAAAAAAGAAAAAATATATTTAATCTGTGTTACTATAATTAAATAGTAATCAAAAATAAACCACTAATAGAGCACCTTATTTCGTTTAAAGGTAAAACAAACTTAATTCATCAACAATTTATTTTCTGGCAGAACTCCCATCTTTTTTTTTTTTTTTTTAAGATATCAAGTAGAGTGATTGATAGACTGATAATTATTCGGACAATGATACAAAAACCCCTTCAGTAATATTTTATCTCTTGTGACCAGAGTACTATTTAATATCATAAATTCTCACTATTATATTACCTGCCACGCAAATCAAGAATATATAGAGTACATGTGCTGTTCTGTGTAATTTCAGTCACACACTAAAAAAAAAAAAAACTGGCCTGCCAGTTCCACAGATTCCTGACTGGAGCTTTAAAACCTCACATAAAATTTTATTTGTGTCTGATATTAGTGTTTTATTTCTTGCACAGCGACTCCAGGTAGCCGATGAACCTGCGCAGGTTGACCCTGACGTTGTTCAGGACGCACAGTTGATCTCGGCTGTAGGTGCCTCGGCCTTCCTTTCGGATCTGTCCAAAAAAATTAAATATGAGAGTGAATTAGTGTATGTTTTTTGTGCCTGAGTACTTAGAGCAATTTCAGCTGTATTTGAAAATTACTTACAAGATCCTGTCAGATTATATGATAATCCTCTAATAAAAAAATGACCATGTTTACATCTGTTTACATCAATCAGCGTGATCCAAAAATTATCTTGTGCAGAAACGGGACATCCATAAACAAAAACAAAGTGATGCTTGACATTATATATAACCATTAGTATGTTCTGGTAACATTTAACCATCGTCACTAAAGTATTTGGAGCTGCCCCACACTTAAGTAACAATGACAAAAATCGGCTGTTTTTGGTGTCTAAGCTCTAAAACAGCTTATCTCGAAGAATTGATATATGATGCCTGATTTTTTTGGACATAGACGAATGGGAAACAAATAAGACAGTATAAATCCAGCTTGTACACCTTGGCAGTGAACGCAGGCTGGAGGGACCTAAGCGCTGTGAGCAGGTTAATGTTTTGTGCTGCATGCTCCGCCTCCTCGCCGTCTGCAAAAACGTCGAACAGAGCGTCCAGTGCCTCTCCACTTGCCACCAGATTCACGTCTTTTGACGCTACACTCAGCAGTGCGTTTCCTATCAGCTACAGAGACAAGATAACCAGAAAACTCATAATAAAGCTTTATTACTGATTCAAGATGAAAGTCATAATAAAACGGAGATGTGTACCTCCAGGGTCTCAGCGGATCCCTTTTCTTTAGCCAGCGTACTTCCTGTGATGCCCAAAATGGCCAGAGCGTTGACCCTTACACTGACCACATCACACTGCATTGCTGCTTCACACACGCTCATCAGCTGCTGTGGGCTCATACACTGCAGACACACACAAAAATCTCTTAAGTTTATTACAGAGCCACAAGAACTACATCTACAGAGGGAAAGAACAAAGTATATTAATTCTATTATATAATGACCTTCCATAAATTGCCTCAGAGTTTAAGTGATCTAGTGATCTAGTGATCTAGTGATCTATCTATCTCAATCAGTATATGGAATACATGGGTTCAGGCGCTGGTAAGGACTCTACTACATATTAGAACACTGATGATGATCAATTTCCAATGACTCAAGCTACTTACTAACTTGCTGAGAGCCATTTTTGTAGCTGAGAAGCTTCAGAAAATATGAAGGCATTTCCAGTAGGGGACCAGAATTTTGCAGGGGTGCTCCTTGGTTTTTGCAGTACAGAAGTAAGATTTTTTTCCGGAAGCGAATGTTTCCGGGTTTTGCGATTGAAACAGACCGTAAAAAGGCCAAATCCCTGATAGATCTCCTAAATACTGAACGAGAGAGCTGACTGAGACACACCCATAAGTCACATCAAAAGTGTTCACGTGTGTTTGATTAAAAAATAAATAAATAAATGTTGACAGAGCACTTGATAATATTCTCATCTCCTATGACTAACATCAGCAATTACAAATATTAATGAAAGAAAATCTAATCATTTAGTTAATGATGTTAATTTAGGCCAAATTAAGACATTTATAGGAATCAGTTAACTTTTTTTTAGTATCTTGGCAGATCATTATATCTTAAGTGAGTTAATTAGGAGAGACATAGAAAGAGAAAAAGAAAGATAAAGAGGGCATGAGAGCACATACAAAAGCTCTTTGGAGAGCTTGAGATAGAATCTTAACAACAAATGCATCCATTTAAAATGCTGAATTGAAATACAGGCCGCCTTTAATCTCTGTAATCATGGTCATGGTCTGGGATTTAGACTCTCAGTATCCCCTCAGGCGAGGTTAAGACTTGACGTGTGAATGCATGCACTAACACAGAGGCAACACGAGCAGCATTGTTAACATTCTCACATGTGCACGTCTTGCGTATGTTCAGAAGATTTAAAGTGATGGTGAATAGTTGGCAGTTCAAAGTAGAAACATCAGGTCAGGTTTTCATGTCGACCTTTAATATGTTATAAACAAGTTATAAACCAATCCGCATTTCTTTATAGGTTTCTTATCGTAAAATTGAAAACTATGACCTTGTTATATGTATGAAGATTTTAAGAATGGACAGTTGGACGGAAATATATACAATTTTAAATGATATTTTTTATTAAAGATATTAAATCTTAAAAAGTCTCCATTAATTAAAATGTAATGTTTTGTAGCTTTTCATATGACTTTGACGGCCATATAAGTATCTATAAACATATTTAAAAGATATGTGTTTAAAATACCCCTCTATGCCAATAGAAAGCATGTTTTTTTTAACTACATCATTATGCACTTCAGTATCTCCTCAGATTTTCTGTCTAATCAAACACTTCCTAGAATCTTAAGTGTCCTGCCCACAACATAGAATAAATCCTGTTGTTATTGCTCAGGCTCACATTGTTAATACTTGCTTGTCAAGTACGTATTAGCCCAGGCTGAATGGTAAGCTAAATGCTATTTGCTTTATTTTAAATTTTTTTTAAAAGGGAGAGGAATCACCTGCCCTGATTTTCTGTCAAAATATGTTGACAGATTGAATAATGCTGCGAGTCTCAGAGATTTAAAATGTACGGAAGGGTAAAGAAAAATAAACACAAAATAAATAAACACAAAAATGAATAAAAATTATTCAGAAAACAAAAATATATATTGTCTAAAAAATATATATATATATATTTATAAATACAATTCTATATCTGTGAGAATACACGCAGAACGTATCCTGACCTGAGGGATATTTTTGGAGGCCATTATTTGGAGCAGCGAGCGCATGGCACTGGTTACGGCCTCCAAGAACTCATCATCCTTCAAAACGTCTGCAACATCAATCAGAATCAGAAATCAGAAAAAAAAAAAAACATCTGCAGCAAAGCTAACAACAACAATTAAAAACTGACCGCTTTCTTCTTACTCACTCACTCACTAGCTGATACATATACACTGTATGGACAAGTTAGTGGACACCTGACCATAAGATTCGAAAGTGCTTTTTGAACATCCTTCAGCGTTCCAAATTCATCCAAAATTTGTTCAATAGGGTTGAGGTCAGAGCTTTATAGCAGGGCAATAAACTCTTTCCACTCCAAACAATCTAAAGAATACCTTCATGGAGCTGGCTTTGTGCACAGATGTGCCATCATGCTGGAACAGGTTTGGGTCTCCTAGTTCAAGTGAAGGGACATTTAAAGCTACTGTTCCAAAAGACATCCTATGCACTTGTGTGCCTCCAATGTTGTGGTTACAGTTTGGGAAAAGAACCACATTTGGCTGGAAAGGATGTTTTTTTTTTTTGTCCATATAGTGCATTATGTGGAAAAAAATAAAACACTGGGTTTGTGCAATCATGGAAACATTAGCAGCATCAAAGTGCTGTAACAAATCTGCGTTACTGTCATCACACTAATCATTTTATTGAAATAACAATAAACTCAGGGATAACTTTGCACTTAGCCAAAACTCTTGCAAACAAGTTTTAATATATATATATATATATATATATATCACATCACTGCAGTCTTGTATTTCTTTCTATTAATAACTACAATGTTGAGGAACATGTTGGTGAAAAACAAAGTTTGTTCCTGTTACCGCTTGGATCATTACAAGTATAAACAGCCGTTTTCCCTTTTCTCCTAAACCTTTTCTTTTTTTATAGGTTCATGTAAAATGCGCACACTGAAGCGGTTCTTCCAAAAAATGGAAATGTTACCATAAGATTTTCAGAATTGTCAAGATTTTTTTTTTTTTTTGCCTCCCTAAATTCAAGAGAAAATGAGAGGCGTGATGTGGCATTCAGCAATAAATGATCAACTATTTTGTTTGGTATATTGCTGCAGTATATGCCGAATAACACACTGCAATCTGAGCAGAGGAAAAAACAACGTCAGGTAATCAGGTATTATTTTCGTATAAGTACGCTCTCCCGTCTGTGATCCAAACCTTCCACCCAATCAGACTCGAGAATGCATCAAATCTGAAGTATAACGTAAAGCAAAAACTAAATGAAATACTGTAAATTATGACATTTTTCACTCTCACTAAATCTCAGATTTCTTCTATTTTTCTCTCTCTATCTCACCAGCTGAGCTAAAGACCAGAGATGAGAGGTGCTGAGCGACGGCCTGCAGTCCTGCAGCTCCACCCAAACACTCCACATCCATCACAGCCAGCATGTTATGGAGACACGTCAGAGCCCGACACTGCACCCGCTGCATTCTGGGAACAAGAGCATGCATTTATTAAACATCATTTGCTCAAAGTCTAATTACCCAGAATAGCTATTATAGACAAAAAACAAGGAATATTTTCATTCAGGAAACAGAACAATTGACAAAGCAAATGTACTTCTTAATGAGGCACGTCCACGCTGGATTCCTACCGCAA
Source organism: Silurus aristotelis (assembly GCF_946808225.1). NCBI lineage: Eukaryota > Metazoa > Chordata > Actinopteri > Siluriformes > Siluridae > Silurus > Silurus aristotelis. Next base: position 10,728,675 of record NC_139582.1, read on the forward strand.
ACCTCCAGAGCAGCATGGCTGGGAAACTCGGCTTTCTTCAGAACCTTAAAGAGGTGCGAGAGATGGAGGGATGAAATAATAATCTATGTAAAATAAAACTGCACTGTGAATAAAAAGTATTTTTTTTATTGTATTATATTGTTAAATATTTATTGTAATACTTCCTGAAATACAATTATACACACAACTAATGAAAAAAACCTACAAGGAGACCAAGCTGTAAAGTAATCTTACGGGGCAATAAAACTAGCTCATCAATTAGGACAATAGTAATTGCACCCAAGAAGTAAGGAAGGTTTAGTGTGCGTGCGAGTGTGTGCATGATAGCTGATTTGCTGCAGTGGATAAGCTGCATTGCTGGAAAATTAAGCACCGCCATAATGAGGTGCTCTTTCACTATTTAGCCACTATTTGTTGTCTTCAGCTCTGTGCTTTTTAATTAACATTTATCATCATGCTGACATGATTAAGAGGAAATTCAGTATTACTGGTTCTCTTTTGGCATAAAAGTCTACATTGAGGTTTTTAAAGCAGGTCAGAACTTGTTTTCTAAAACGTCACGAAGTGAAGGCACGATCAAATCAGACCACTTTCCAAACAGAAGGTAGTCGAAAGGATCGTTTTGGTCCGAGATCTCAGTTTTTGCATTTGAGAGCTAAAAGGTAACTATCATAGCACAGACGCGGGTGGGCTAATAAATCATTTTGCATGCTTAGCTTGCTAATAAAACTTACATCAGAAAAGTAGCGATCTTATACCAGAAGAATAGGACAATTTATAATGGACGCTGTTCAGATCACGGATGAACATGTGACTCGTGGCAGGTTTAAGGCACTTTGTTCATTTTCCGAATATGATTAAATAGAAATTAATTTGCAGTGTGTGTGTGTGTGTGTGTGTGTATATGTTTCACCAGTTGTGGTATGCTGTAGTTCAGCAGCGTGGTGTGTAACTCGGCAGAAAGACAGAGAGGAGAGAAGAGGCTGGAGTTCCCGTCTGCAGAGATCTCGCTCTCGTCACTGCTCGACATCTCCTCCCACTCATCATCAGAGGGTTCTACACACAAACGCGCACACACACCTTAGTTTTTGTCATTCTCCCCTTGTCTCAAATCATCTCTGATCAGCCATGACGTCGTCTATCTGTCTCCTGTCTCTCTATCTTACACGTACCATCTGAGCAACACATGTTGACGATGATCTCCAGTGATGTTTGCTGTGCCGTCAATAGTGCTACAGCTTCTCTCAGCTCTGGTTTGTCCCTCTGAACATACACACACATCATATTTCTCTTATTACGGTACATCACCTCGCATCGTCCTCTATATGTATATACATCTCTGCAAATCATTCACAAGAGCTTAATTTTCTCACAGGCAGAAACGCAGCAAAATCTCTCTCAGGCTTTTTCTTGTTCCTCTTTCCTCTGTTCATCTTTAAATCTCCCTCGTCCATCTCTTCTTCTTCCTGCGTGCTAGCTCCGTCCTGCTGCTCCTCCGTCCCCGATGACTCTGGATTAACCATGTCACTGCTGGCCAGGCGACTCGACACCCTCTGCCACAAATCTGGGATCATCGATCCAGCGTCCCCACCAAGACTGTGTGCCAGAGTCTTCACCACAGCTGAGAGAGCCTCGGCCTGACGGGAGGAGGAGAGGGAGCTCTTCAGGTTCCACACGGTTCCTGAGAGAACAAAGGGAAAGGCCATCAGTTTAAACACACTTTAACAAGTCTCCTGCTCAAAATACATGGCGAAATCATCAAAGAATAAAAAACAGACATGATAACAATTCAGAACCAGTCAATTAGACACAAGAGTGATTTAAAAAAGAGCGTCAGGTGTGTGCAGCAAGCATTAAGGCGAGGCGAGGAAAGGTAAAACAAGGTATTCAATATAATGGAGGTTTTTTTTTTCTGATACAATGTGTAGACCTTTCTATTTCTTTAATAGTGCTGCACAATTAATTGTACCGGAATCGCGATGTCGGCTTGTGCGATTGTATATGATGGAAGATGTTGCGATTTAATGAAATAAGTGCATGTGTGGACACATACATTCTGAGAACAGTTTGCAGACTTTCCACGCTGCTAACAAAACAAAAAAAGAACAGCTAGTCTCAGTGTTGGCAGTGCGGTCAGTGTGTGGTCAAGTAACTTTCAGGTACGCGGTGCGGAGACCAGTTAAACATGGATGCAAACAGACACTGAACTGGTGGCCCAAAAAAAACCAAACATGCTACCTCTGTTATATGGCATTATTTTTAGCTTTATGGCAGATTGACGTACCATCACCTGGCAACCTCAATTGCCTAAATTCAAGTATGTAAACATGTACTGTATCTTAAACTTCGGCAGAAAAACAGGTAAATAATTTAAATTGGTGTGGGGTAGTGGCAGGGCGTTCCCTGTTTGTTTGGGCAAAATGTTGCGAATGTGTTATTTTTGTGAAAATGTTTATTTATTGTTTTATTTATTTCCGCTGTACCTTGGAGAAACATTGTGTACATTAATACAAATGTTATTTTATTTTGGAAAGAAAAAAAAATCCTTTTAAAAACCTTTATAGTTTTACAAAAACACATTTCAGCATTATCAGTAATCAATGTGTAATTTCTTTGATAACCAATCGAGTGAACTCATGATACCATTTATTATATTGCAATATCGACCACAATGACATTTTCCCCGAACCATGCAGCCCTAATCTCCAACATAAACTTATACCACTACTAACCCTTAAAACTCGCATCTCTCACTGATCTTGATTTCTTCTCTATAAAGGAGCTGCAGTGATCTTATAATGACTATGTGCGTTTCGAAAATGATTTGATATTCCCTTAAAGAGGAATTAAACATGAAATTATTTTTTTTAATCATCCCAAAAACAGAAATCAAAGAAGGGAGAAAAGCAAATGAATCTAAAATTAAAAGAAAATCTAAATAATAAATAATAGTAAAACTAAAAGCAAATCGTAAACTATAGGCAAAGAAGTAAAAACTTATTCTTAAAATGAATTCTTTCATTTTTGTAACAAATTAAAAAATTCTATTTAAATGGAAACTGAAACACTAGTGCGGGCATGCATGTACCCGTGTGAGTGTGTGTCTTGTACCTGCAGCTAGAGTGCGTAAGAGGACATGTTCCATACTGGAGTGTGCAGACAGCAACACGTTCTCTAATGCAGACAAAACGGCGCCATTCACACTTCCGGCCAGGTCAGAGTTATCCTCAGTCACTGTGTGTAAGCAGTGTGCTGTAAACATACACACCCACGACAGTTAAAACTAGGTGTGGGTGAGACTTCAAATGTGTATCCTGTCTGTCTGTACAGTCATCATATAGCATACCAAAATACTACTCTCCTAATCCCAGCCTTTGTTTTGTACTAATAAATCAGCAAACAAACACTCCGTGTCATGGTGTTCTAGAAATCTCATCGACAACAGTGTGGAGTGAGGAAGCAGCATTAATGTTACCATGGTTGATGTCCAAAAGTTTTTCGTTCCTCAGCAGTTATATTACAGCAACTTGCTTCTTACATAATAGTTTTTATCCATTTACAGTTACACTTAATGCTACGTAGAGTCCATGAACATGTTGCAGCTTTACCTCCGACACAACGTCCAAAATTGTTTCATTTGTTTATATGGAACATCAAACACCTCTGAACCTGTTGCTATAGAAACCGAACTGAATTAACCAAAGATCTGCCCTACAGTCTGAGCTGCTCTTATAGGAACCAACTCTGACCAATCAAAATACAGAATTCACCAATGACATAGTAGATATGAAGCGTGTGTGTGTTTGTGTTACCTGCTGATAAAGCGAGCTGGATGTTGTGAGGATGTTTTTCAATGCATGGCAACAGAACATCCAGGAGTCTTGCTCTATTAAACACTGACACTGCTTTACTGCTGCTCTCACTACACACACACACACACACACACACACACACACACACACGGTTAGCTATTTCATTTTTACATTTACACTAATAAATAAGAAGCAGGTTCAGGGTGTGTACCAGAGATTCCAAAGTAAATTCACAGCTTCATTTGCCACATCCTCAACTGTCGGTTTCTGGTCCTTCTTCACTGGGCTCGAACTCGCCTCAAAACCCATAAAACACTACACACATAAACAAACACACACACACACAAATATGATGTATGAGTTTTTGTAACCTTTTTCTTTTTCTTTATTTTCGTGTTTTTTATTATAATGCAGTGGTTTCCAACCCGGGGTTCGCAACCCCCACTAGGGGACGCCAAAGATTTCCGAGGGGTCGCCAAGTGCACTTTTGATTATTATTATTTATGTATTAATTTATATTTTAAGTGAAATAAGATAGATATGTTTAATATTCGCATTAACAGATTAGAATAAGCTGCTGTTATTTGTTCATCAGGTTTAGGAAGAATTAAAAGTGAAACCTGTTAGGAGTTAGGAAGAGAATCCTTGTGAGTAGTTGCAAGTTGAGGCTTATTTTGCTGTTTTTACATTTATTAGGAATGTATACAAAAGACTGTCACATTAAATGAAATGTGTCTGCTACAGTGGTGGGAAGTCAGGGCCAGCAAAGCCATCTCTGCTGGCCTAAACACCATCAGAAGCACTGACCTACATTTACAACCTAAATTCTAACATTTGTTCCATGAAATTGTATTAATTTATTCCCAACAGTTTATTCTCTTCATTTTGTAGCATTTCTCTTGGCTGCACTGCTTCCAGTATGTGCATGTCAGATTTTTTGTCCAATCAGATTTCAGCCTCTATGTGCTGCCATGTCAATCTAATCTGCCAGAGCTTTCAGAATCAGTAGTGCTGGTCATGTTCCTTAGGTTATATTAGCAATTGGTCTGTTTCTTTAACCAATCAATTTCATATTCGCCTCACAGGGCAGCTAGCTGGCCCAGAAAAACGTCAGCATTTTTCCGTCCTCTGATTGGTTGGTCAGAGGGAAACTGTTACAGCCAAGTTCGACTGGCAAAACACCTCTGTAGCTCTCTGCACACATTAATATATCCAAGTTAGACTTTTTAATGCCTAAGGAGAAAGAGAAATCGATTTGGTTTTGGACATACTTAAAAATACATTTTCAAGAAAAGCTAGACATCGTGAGGAGGTCGGCCCAAACCCGAAGCTAGCTAGCGTGTCTCAACCCGGGAAAGGGTTTGTTCACCACTTCCAGACCAGTGAACACGAAGGGGTACCGCTGGATTACAGCCTCTGAGGAGCGGTGCAAATTATAAGTCTGCATCTCTGGTGAGAAGGTTGTATTTTATTTACATTTTTATGTTTTTGACATTTTATTAGACAAATATTGGGTCTGAACTGCTCCAGATTATGTAGGTGCACAGTTGCGGTTGTAGTGTAGAGATTTGGAGTTTTAACTGGGTTTCTAGCCCAGGTACCAAATGCACGGCCTGCAACTGGTCTGCTTGTGTGTTTAAATTGGGTGGGGCATCGAGGTTGTTTAAAGTTCTAAAATAAAGGTTAGGAACCACTGCTTTAATGTATATTTATAATATATATATTTCTGTAAAGCTTCTTTAGGACCATGCCCATAACAAATACAATTAAATAGATATTTTGTCTGAAAAGAAAATAATAATTATTAAAAAAAATACAAGCCCAATAAAAAAGAAAATAATAATAATAATAATAATTATATATATATATATATATATATATATATATATATATATATATATATATATATATATATATATATATATATAATAATAAATTGTATTTCTTCAATAATATAATTTATATAAATATATATAAAAATATAGAAATACACAAACACACACACACACACACACACACACACACACACACACACACACACACACACACTAATATATATATTTTTAAAACAGTTACATTTTTTGGACAATAGAATTAGAAATGGCAAATTCTGATTGATCTGATCTCAGTCTGTGATGTCTGTCTGTGATTTCCAAAGCACATTTCCACCCCCTCAGTTTTCTTTACACACACACACACACACACACACACACACACACACACACACACACACACACACACACACACACACACACACACACACACACACACACACACACACAAGAAGCCACATCTCACCTCGTTCAGCAGTGCGATGATGGGCGTAAGGATGTCCTGCTTCACCATGTCCTCACACACTTCTGCTCCTCCACATGCACTCAGGTTCCTGTAACACAGCGACATTTCTTTACACATGAACACCAAACAGGAAGCTGACATTTCAAACATAAGTACTATTATTACTATTATAATGAAGTAAGAAAGTAAATTGTCCTTATGATAATCATCAAGCGCTCCGTTTTCTTAAGACAGACATGAGGAACATTTACTTACAATGATTCATAATAAACTTCTAGATTGAAATTTTTTAAGCATATAGATGAAAAGTTTAATCCCAATTGACTTCTATGAAACCTAAAACTCTGTATGTATTCTTACTTGATACTTACAATTATATGAAAACAAGTTATTTCCATGGTAAATCTCTTGGCAAATCCTTTACCAGTCCCGCCAGGATTTCACAAATTTTCAAAAAATGTTTTAATCAAAATGACTGCTATTGTGATGGTAATTATCTGCACATTTTTCCCCCTCAAATTAGGATACCATCATATTAAGTTCCCATAAGCAAAGAAAGCGTGAACACAAGAGATACAGCATGCAGTACACAGCCTTCCTCAGTCTTCACAAATCTAAGTCATAATGAGTTATAATAATCATTTTGCAGCGTTGTTAAGGCTAATAGATCGCTAGCTATACTTGCCTACCTTTTTCCTAAAACACTTAACCTAGCATTTTTCCAGGCTTGCTTTATCTTCAACATAAAAAAATATTAAATACTCAACAGAGTTGTAGGCTGATTTATCTTAAGTTTATAATTTAGCATACCAGTGAAGATTTATTCATTGATAAAGATTCAATGCACTTTTGTCCATGGCTCTGGACAACGGCGTCTACTAAATGCCATAAATGTACATTTCAAATCCTCAGGAACACTGTAATGCACGAAGAAAATACACACAAATGCACAGAAAGACAATAAAGACAATACTTGTCTTTAATGCAGCTATACTGTGTTTGTGTATATTAGGCAGGTCACCACTGAAGGCCTCGGTGTAAAACGCACAACCCGCCACTGATAAAGACAGCGTTTTGATGGTGATAACTCAATCACAGATCCAGAGAAGCTGGAGTCTAATTGCCAATTCGATCGAGTTGCTTAGCAGCGCATGTAAAAGCGTGCTGTACCTGAGCGCTCCAGTTGCCGTCTCTCTGACCGCCAGGCTGCTGTCCAGTAGAAGTGGCCCAATCCTCCTCACTGCGTCTCTGTGCAGGAAGCCTGGGATCGTCTGACTCTGCTGAACCACTCGGGAAATACTCGCACAGGCGTACTCACGCATATCTGCACTCGGACTCTGCAGCTGAGATACAGACAGGGACAGGGGGTCAGAGATACAGGAGGGATGGAGGTGAGAAAGAGACACATTACATTAAAAAAATTTGAGGTTTCATTTTCCTTCTGTCACCGATATGATTATTTTTCACTACTTTTGTATGCTTTTCCAACAGTTTATTTTAATTATTTTAAAAGTTAAAGCCAAAAGTAATACAAGAGGATAGTGTGATTTATTGTTCATCCTATATAATAAATTCAATTTTGAAATAATGAAATAAAAATCAATCGTTGTTTTACTCCTAAACCAAGTTAACCTGCTAACTTTTATTTGACACCTGTGCAAAAGTGATCAACTCCCTAAAACAGGTCTAAATTAAACCAGTTTTTGGTGATAATCCGTAATTTAAGTATAAAATCTCAATGTTTTACATAAAAATGAGGAAAATTGGCCATTTTCCCAGCCACTCTCCGGCACGCCCCGCCCTCTGCGCTGTGATTGGTTAATAACAAAGTTTGATTGACGCTCACTCGAGGATCTTTTCTACGAGCCAATAGTTGCACGAACACGAGCTCGGAATGCCCAATCAACACCGAGGAGGCTGTATCTATCCGAAATAGAAAGGGGAAAAATATATATATTTGCGGTCATACCTTTTCTAGTAATTCTGCATGCGGAGACTCAACTTCATCATCATCAACTTCATCTTCGGCGGGGCGTTTCACAGCTTTTACCGGAGGTAACTGCGGGCGCTTGAACCTCGTGTTCTTCGTCTTTCCCATTTTAACTAAAAACGAGTGAACAGACAGAACCTACTGCACAGGAACACACTCTGCCATGTGGAAGCTGGGTGCCGCTGCCGTAAACAAAAATCCACCGAAAAGACATCTGGACTGTCGCGCGCTGTCGCAAAGTTTGGTTCAAGTAATTTTGGCGCCATCAAGTGGCTAGATTGTGAAATTGCTTTAATAGTATTTTTAGTGCACACAAATGGCTTTAAATATACAGTGTTTAAATATTTAGTTTTTATAAATAACTCTTTAACACCTCATTTATTTTTCATGTTTTGCTTCCTGCAATTCTAATTCATTTCATTATTCTCATTCAGTTCATATTTCATACATATTATGTATTTATGTAGATATAGACTAAATATGGGTCTTTTTTAATAAAGGAGTTTCTTTTACATGCTATTATTTTCCTGCAATGTGAGATTTTGTTTTATATATTTTTTTGCATATTATAAATTGAATTTTAGATGTGATGTATTTTTTTGTATTTTGTATTTTTTATTTATTTTAATTTGGAATATTAAATTTTCTTTTTGACCTAACGCCATCTATGATTTAAACATGACTCAGTTATTTCGACACTGTAGTGCATTTTATCTTTACACATTATTTATTTGTATATTTTTACATTCATTTCATAAAAAACACAAAATTTGTGTTTATAATTTTATAATGGACTTCACCATATATTTTCTAATATGAGCCATTTTTTTGTAGTGCTTTTGCCTTAATCTTTCACGTAAAGTATTTTAATGAATACAATTTTTAGACAAGATGCCTGCAAGAAAAAAAAAAAAACTTTGTTAAAAACCTCTAATTCCAAAAGTGTGACATCATGCTGTCTGGTCACACTGCCATGAAGTGCAGTAAATGGGTTTTGCAGTGATGTCTGACCTTCTACAAGTTTTTTCCCATCTCTGCATACAGTACATCCGGAAAGTATTAACAGCACTTTACTTTTTCCACATTTTATGTTTCAGCATTATTCCAAAATAGATTCAATTCATAATTCTTCTTAAAATTCTACAAACAATAGCCAATAATGACAATGTAAAAGAAGTTTGTTTAAAATCTTTGCAAACTTTTTAAAGATAAAGCCTTTGCCACGACACTCAAAATTGAGCTCAGGTGCATCCTGTTTCCACTGATCATCCATGAGATGTTTCTACAATGTAATTGGAGTAAATTCAGTTGATTGGACATGCTTTGGAAAGGCACACACCTGTCTATATGAGGTCCCACAGTTAACAGTACATGTCAGAGCAAAAACCAAGCCATGAATTCTAAGTTATTGTCTGTAGACCCCTGAGACAGGGTTGTATCGAGGCACAGATCTGGGGAAGGGTACAGAAAGATTTATGCAGCATTGAAGGTCTCAGTGCGCACAGTGGCCTCCTTCATCCGTAAATAAAAGTAATTTGGAACCACCAGGACTGTTCCTAGAGCCGCCGCCCGGCCGAACTGAGTGATCGGGGGAGAAGGGCTTTAGACAGGAAGTTGACCAAGAACTCGATGGTCAATCTGAAAGAGCCTCCAGCGTTTCTTTGTGGAGAGAGGAGAACTTCCAGAAGAACTGCAACTCTCCATCGATCAGACCTGCATAGTAAAGTGGAAAGATGGAAGCCACCATTTAGTAAAAGGCACATGACTGCCTGTCTGGAGTTTGCCAAAAGGTACCTAAAGGCCTCTAAACCATGAGAAACAAAGATTGAACTCTTTGGCCTGAATGCCAAGCGCCATGTCTGTGGGGATGTTTTTCAGTGGCAGGAACAGGGTACATCTGTGATGAAAACCTGCTCCAAAATGATCTGGACCTTAAACTGGGTTGATGGTTCATTTTCTAAAAGGACAACGACTCTAAACACACAGACAAGATGACAAAGGAGTGGCTTTGGGACTCTGTGAGTGTCTTTGAGTGGCCCAGCCAGAGCCCAGATATGAACACGAATTAACATCTCTGGAGAGATCTGAAAATGGCTGTGCACCGACACTCTCCATGCAACCTGATGGAGCTTAAGAGTGTCTGCAATGAAAAATGGGAGAACTGCCCAAAAAATAGGTGCCAAGCTTGTAGCTTAAAACTCCAAAAGACTTGAGGCTGTAATTGGTGCCAAAGGTGCTTCAACAAAGTATTGAGGAAAGACTGTAAATACTTTATGTATATGCAATTTTCTTTATATTTATTTTCTTTACTTTTTTTCTCGTTTTTTTATTTTTATTTTTAATACATTTGAAAAGATTTGGAATGCACTTCTTATATGTTGTAATTATGGGGTATTGTTTGTTGAATTTTGAGGAAAATAATAAATTGAATAAATTTTGGAAGGCTGTGAAGACTTGTACATACATACTTGCACATACATAGAGATCATACATGCCCTGTATGATCTCTGGAGCAAGACCTTGCACAGACATTTTGAAGGGCAGTGGCCCAAAACAAATAAAAGGGTCCATTAAAAAGGGGTGGGTGATTAACACAAATTATCCAGTTGTTACAAATATACAATTAAAAGAGAAGGCAGCGCATGCTATATTAATTTCAGACTTTATTGTAAATGTTTTAACAGAACATCACAATTACACATAGCTAATAATAAACTATTTACTGTTTTACATTTTGATATTTGCCTGTTCCTTTTACAGAATAAATATTTTATTTGGTATTATGTCCTGAAATATCTCAATAACAATCTTTTATGATTTTATGATTTTTTTCCAAGTTTTTTGTACAAAAACAAACCACCAAATTGCTAATTGCTAACCACCAAATTGCTAATTCTGAGACTGTCATCTCCATTTTCCAGGGAAGGTCACAGAGATTGTGAGTGATGCCGAGAGGAGCGAGTGAGGGGCGAGAGGGGTGAGTGATGCCGAAGAGGGCAGAGCGGCAGTGGTCTTAGCTCTTACCAAGGCACTTTTATCTTGATTGCTCATTTTGGCAGGATGGCCACCTCTAGGCAGAACTCTGCTTAATGCAGATTTGTGCATTGGCACAATCCTGAGCTTTACAGGCAGCTCCTCATGCAGGTATGACTTCCTCTTGGCTTTGTTTTTACTCAGAATTTTTAGCTCTTAGATCATATATGGACAGGTGCAGTGGTGGACAGTAATGAAGTAAATGTAATTTGTTACTGTACTTAAGTAGCTTTATTGGGTATCTGTACTGTATTGAACTTTTTTTTTCAGGGAAACATTTTACTTCAACTTCACAACATTTCAAATTTAAATATCTTACCTTTAACGCAACGACATTGTGAAATCAGTCGTTCCTTTTTTATTTATGACTGGATAAACCGAACATACAGTTCAGTGTCAGTTCAAGAGCAAGCAGAACATTTTAAAAGCAATAAATGTTGAAAGATGCTCGACTTATTTACGTGATTGATTGAAGTGGTTTTGGGCTCATGATAATTTGAATAGATCGGTGTTTGACTCATAGCATTTTATTAATAGATTGGTGTTCTAAAAGTAACATTTGAGTCTTTTTACTTAAACTGAGTTGAGTCTTGTGACAAAAATGAAAATACAAACATTATAGCCATAATAAGTCACAGTACTTTGAAGACGTAAGTACATTTGAAGGCAAATTCTTTTGTACTTTTACTCAAGTGAAAGTTCAAAGGGACACTTTTACTTTTGTAATATTTTAGAGTGTATCTCTACTTTAAATCAACTACATGGTTTGTGTAGTTCGTCCACCACTGGACTGGTGTGTGTTTATCCAAATCATGTAAAATCAACTGACTTTGCCCCAGCTGGATTAATGTGTACTGTAGCAACATCTCAAAGATGATCCAGAGAAATAAGTTGCACCTGAGCTACATGTCAGTTGTCACTGTAAAGGGACTGAGTACTTATATTTCAGGTTTTTCTTTTTATTAAATTGGTAAATCCTTTTATTTTCAATTAGTGGAGTGTAAAATGTAAAGCATTTCAGAATAAGACTGCAGTGCAAGAAAATATGAAAGATTCTGAAAGCTTTCTAAATTGACTGTTTATACAAACATTTTTATATTTCTGTACATTTGCAATGATGCCACACATTTATATGAATTTACTTTACACTTTCAGGGCTTAACATGATGTAATGCAACAGCACGTTTCTTGGGTGAGCGCTCATATTTTGCTCTTATTCTACTGATTTAAAGTGAGGAAACTAGAAAACTACTACTAATAAAAAAAGAATATCTTTGACATACAGTGGGGCAAAAAAAGTATTTAGTCAGCCACCAATTGTGCAAGTTCTCCCATTAAAAACGATAAGAGAGGCCTGTAATTTTCATCATAGCTACACTTCAACTATGAGAGACAAAATAAGAAAAAAAAAAAAATCACGGAAATCACATTGATTTTTGATCACCTACAAAATAACAAGATTTCTGGCTCTCACATACATGTAACTTCTTCTTTAAAAGGCTCCTCTGTCCTCCACATGTTACCTGCATTAATGGCACCTGTTTGAACTCATCAGTATAAAAGGAGGTCCACAACTTTAAACAGTCAGACTCCAAACTCCACTATGGCCAAGACCAAAGAGCTGTCTAAAGGACACCAGAAACAAAATTGTAACAAGATACAAAATCTGGAATGGGTAAGCAGCTTGGTGTGAGGAAATCAACTGTGGGAGCAATTATTAGAAAATAGAAGACATACAAGACCACTGATAATCTCCCTCAATCTGGGGCTCCACTCAAAATCTCACCCCGTGGGGTCAAAATTATCACAAGAACGGTGAGCAAAAATCCCAGAACCACACGGGGAGACTTAGTGAATGACCTGCAGAGAGCTGGGACCAAAGTAACAAAGGCTACCATCAGTAACACACTACGCCACCAGGGACTCAAATCCTGCAGTGCCAGACGTGTCCCCCTGCTTAAGCCAGTACATGTCTGGGCCCATCTGAAGTTTGCTAGAGAGCATTTGGATGATCCAGAAGAGGATTGGGAGAATGTCATGTGGTCAGATAAAACCAAAATATAACTTTTTGGTAAAAACTCAACTTGTCATGTTTGGAGGAGAAAGAATGCTGAGTTGCATCCAAAAAACACCATACCTACTGTGAAGCATGGGGTGGAAACATCATGCTATGGGGCTGTTTTTCTGCAAAGGGACCAGGACGACTGATCCGTGTAAAGAAAAGAATGAATGGGGCCATTTATCTTGAGATTTTGAGTAAAAACCATCCTTCCATCAGCAAGGGCACTGAAGATGAAACGTAGCTGGGTCTTTTAGCATGACAATGATCCCAAACACACCGCCCAGGCAACGTAGTAGTGGCTTCGTAAGAAGCATTTCAAGGTCCGGGAGTGGCCTAGCCAGTCTCCAGATCTCAACCCCATAGAAAATCTTTGGAGGGAGTTGAAAAGCCATGTTGGCCAGCGACAGCCCCAAAACATTACTACTCTAGAGGAGATCTGCATGGAGGAATGGGCCAAACTACCAGCAACAGTGTGTAAAAACCTTGTGGAGACTTACAGAAAACATTTGATCTCTGTCATTGCCAACAAAAGGTATATAACAAAGTATTTAGATGAACTTTTGTTATTGACCAAATACTTATTTTCCACCAAAATTTGCAAATAAATTCTTTAAAAATCAGACATTGTGATTTTCGGGATTTTTTTTCTCATTTTGTCTCATAGTTGAAGTGTACCTATGTTGAAAATTACAGGCCTCTCTCATCTTTTTAAGTGGGAGAACTTGCACAATTGGTGGCTGAATAAATACTTTTTTGCCCCACTGTACAGTGCTTTCTGTAGTCAGATCAGCTGATCCCTGACCCATTTCACTGTTCCTTCCTGAAGAGTAGAGATTTCTTTCTTCTTTTCTTTTCTCGGCTCCAGCACGTGCCGGAGCTCTGCAAGCGTCCTTGGAAAGAAACCGAGAGCCACAAACTTCACCACAAATATGCGTTTCAAAATCAGCTGCACGCCACACACAGTGCTGAGGACGCGCAGGGAGGCTGAGACGAGTGTGAGGCGAAGCTGGAGACTGCAAATGAAATCGGGGCAGGATTTCAACACCACATGCATCTTAATGACACGAGGCACTGCAGTGGGCAGCCTACATCTGCTCTAACATGCACAAAGTTAATCATTCCCATTGTATTTATATTTATCACAGAAAAACAGGTCTGTTTGGGTAGTCATTATTAGTAGATAATATATAAAGCACATTTAAAGCAAAACAGGAAAAACTTTAAGCTAAGTACAGCTTTGTATTTAAATTCAATTTTTATTCTATATTTTATTGTGTCTTAATTTGAAAAAGCTGTAACACAACATGTACATCTAATATCCATCTGATGTCCATTTCGCACACTGAAGATGTGGTAAGTAAAATGATTACACACACTCCAAAAAAATACAAAATACTTTTTCACTGTCACGGACTAAGAAAAAGGTTGTAAGATTTCTGACAAGTAATAAAGCATAGAAATGTGCATCTTAAAGTGTCTCAGAGGCATAGCAAACAATCTGAGTTACAACACACACACACACACACACACACACACACACACACACACACACACCTAACAAATCTGCGGACATTTAACTCTTACACACACCCCTATTTTGATACAGCACTAGAATCAACATAAATCAATTTTTAGCTAGCAATTTGTGACCCAAATGTTGCAAAAAATCAAAATACTTTGGTAATCCTGCTTTACAAACACTATATGGACATAAGTATTGGCACACTTTTTCAGCCATATGTGGTTCAAACTGTTACCACTAAGTTGGAGGCACACACTTCTTTGGATGCAGTGTTCCAGCATGAATATATGGTGTATAAGAGTGTGGTCTTATAAGAAACACTGACTGCACCCCAGGCCTCCTCACCCTACATCATTATTTGAGTTTACTAACACCCTTGCAACTGAATAAACACAAAACTCCACAATCACACTCCAAAATCTAGTGGAAGAGCAGAGGACATTATAACAGCAAATAGGGACTAAATGTGGAATGAGATGGTACAGAAAGTACCTACAGTATGAATCGTATGTTCAGGTGTCCACAATATTTTCTTTGCAAAAGAGAAAGCCACACAGGAAAATAAATACCCAAACTAATTAAAGGTGTAAACAGAAACAGGTGTGAGCAATAAGGACATGTGAGGGAAACAACCAATTACAAGACATGGGTGGAGACTTGACGCGGAACCAAGACAAATCAAACGTTACAAAGTAAATACACGAGTGCTGTGAGATTTGGCATTTATTCACAATTGTTATGAAATCATTATTAATATCTCTTTAATAAAGCAGCTGTAATCTCATTTTTTGGGGGTTAAAACTACAAAATATGATGAGACATCACAGGACCACATTATTCAATACAACACAAAGCGATATGATAAAATATGATTCAGTATGATGCAATTATACAGTGCACAATGGTACAATATGATATTATACAATAGAATTCTCTATATCATACAAAATATAATACAATATGATATTGTATCGAATGATATAAGATATGAGTGAAATACAATATGATATGACATTATATGATAGTGTATCATGTGGTATAATTTGATACCATGTGATATATTACACCACATGGTACAAAATTAGAAAGTACAATAATATTTAATATAAAACTAAAACCGTGTGATATAAATACAATAAGTTTGGAATACAGTGTGTAACAATATGATAATTTATGATACACAAGTTTTGACTCTTCGACTCCTTGTTATTACGTGTGTTTGTTTGTAGCTCTGCATCTCTGCATCACTTGCAATTGATTCAAATTTCGGAGAAATTTGAATGTTCATTTAATAATTATTTATCTTATAATGCACACTAGGTAAGCTTTTATTTAAAAAAAGAACACCTGAACATGGATCGCAGAGTTTCACCACTAGATGGAAGCACCAACCCATGTTTGAGGCATCTGAGCCAGCTTCACCAACACCAACATCATTTCAGTTTTTCTCTGTATCAGAGAAAAAAACACATATGTTGATGTCCAAACGTCAGTCCTATCCTAAAGGACGACTCCTGGATCGATGCCTCTGCTTGTACATGCACCTGAACTGCCTGCTGTTCCTGAAGTACACCATCCTTAATGTGTAAAACCCTGCAGACTCTTTTCTGTCATTCAGTTCTTGTGATTCCCGTGCACAAACATTTGCAAGCGATTACCATGTAAAGCACAAACGTGAGCCGGGCTGAACTTCGTGCCCCCAGCTGACCTGTTCCACATGCCGTTTTTGCAGTGAAGTGGATTGAAGGAGACACGCTTGTTGTATTGTTTGGCAGGGAGCCTGCGCATTCTTGAGGATCTCAACCACAAGGCTTTGCAGCAGAACAGAGTGCAAAGGGCGAGAGAACACATTCCTTTTGTCTTTGCTGTTTTTTCAACTCTTATGTCATTTAGACAAAAGGACAACAATTGTATCGCTTTAATTACCAAATTCTGCATATGTAAGAATTAAGCTGTTTACATTATGCTGCTTATAAGCATTTCGACTATAGTGCTAATTAGAAATCACAGGTTTAAAATACGTAGTGCCCTAAAGTACATTATTGTTTCTATAGTAGCAGGTCATTTACAACAATTTTGTAAGGATCGACGTGGTGATGTTTTCTGTTGAAAAAAAAAGGAGTCTCCAGTGACAGCAATGTGTTAATGGTCAGTAAGTGTTTATGTTTTGCCAGTTTTTAAGAGAGACATAAAGCAAACCTGGTGAGGAAACAAGGCTGGTATTTATAGCTGCTATAACATAAGGGAATAAAAGAACTAACCTGTCTATAAATGGATGAAAAGGCATGACGTTGTTTATTGATATATGAAAAAAAATAGGAAAATGATCCAATTTAAAGCTCTAACAGTAAGTCTATTTTGTAATAGAGTCAGTGTTGATTGTTTTCCAATAACAACAATCTCAAAGTGTTGTATATCTCACTTAAGTGCCAATGAAATAAAAATGAAATAGTTTATGAGTTTTTTGTATGAGTCTCTTTGGTGTTGTGTGAACAAAAATAAGCCAGTATACATATTTTTTTAAAAAGCATCCAGTGTATCATTACTGTAATTGTTCTAATACATGATTGTTCATGTTTCAACCTGTGACTATAAAACCTGTGACCAGTTCACCCATTCATTCTTAATTCAGAAATTAGTGCAGGAAATTGATTACAGTTAGATCTGAAATAGACTTGAGTCCTAAACATCTTTGACTTGCAAGATTAGACTATTAACTAATCAGACTCAATGACATTTGAGCACTCATTCCATTCATCAACTTTAGTTCTACGTGTTTCTGTCTTTCATGTACTCGTTTTTTTTTGTTCAGTGAGTGGAAACCTGCAGCACTTTATCATTAACTCTATTTGTGAATTGGCTTCTGCCTGCCTCAGGAGTCACTTTAAGAGTCATTTGAACATAATATAAACACTAGTGCCACATGGTTGCGATAGAGTTCTGGGGGTTCTGCTTGTACTCATGCGCTCAGGCCATGTGGGTCCGTATTCATCTCCCCCTAAACTCCCTCCATCATTCGAATCCCTGTTTCCCAATCCGACCTCTTTTTTGCCAAGCTCAGAGAGCGTTTCCACTCGCCGAGAAGTGCTAAAAGCTCACTCCAAGTGCGTACACCCCTTCAGATCTCGTTCCCTTGGAACTGGAGTTTTGGCAGGCTAAGGTACCTGTGGGACTTGCTGTTTTTTTTCTCCACCTGATGGCTCGTTTTTTTATTTATTCACCATTTGATTTTATTTGCTTTTGAGGCTTATGTGATTAATGGCTGTTCCGATGCTATCTCTCCCGTGCTGAAGGGCATTTTATTTCACTCACACTCACACACACACATACAAAAAAAGAGAAAGAAAGAGAAAGAGAGAGCGAGAAGCGAGGGCAGGGCCAGGCTCCAGAACGCAGTAGGAGTTTTCCTTGGGGTTTTGGACTCATGGCTTAAGTAAAATCTGCTGGGCTTCTCCCAACAGCAGGCCTACGCTGTGCTTTATCGTCCGTGCTGAGATGATGATAATGTCCTCACTAATTCAGCCTCGTTCAGCCAGCGAAGCAGTCCAAAGACACACATTCGGAGCCCCCTGTGGCTTCACAGCAATAGCGAGGCCTTGGTCCAAGTCTGAAGGAAAGAGGGAAACGATTGAGAGGGGAGGAGGGGGAGCAAGGCAAGCTTGAAGATTGCTGACTCAGCTAATAGGCGCCTGTCACTGATAATGCACACTGTCGTTATGTAACAGCAAGAAAAAACGCTAAAGGAGGGAACAAACATCTAATATTTGCCCCTAGTGTCATGGAAACTACAAAATGACACATAATGAAAAGGGACACAACCTTTGTGTCGAGAAGTTGAGGGAAGCTGGATATAGGTAGGGAACTTCTCATTCAAATAATAATAGCTTTTATATACACATGACAGCGGCCTGGGTGTATGTGACTTTGCACACTTTGTTTGTGTCACATGTAACTACATGAGTACTCTTGATGTTCCACAATGCACCACAGTGAACTAGTGCAAAAATAATCACTCTAGCAAGGTACAGGATACCCATCATGCACCCTAGTGTTTTCTTGCATTATGTTGTTTTGGTTTTTGGCACTGCCAAATGTTTACTGTATTGAATGACGTCTGTATTTGTTGTTTAAAAAAAAATAACAACCTGGAGTAAGCAATTAAAAAAAAGCTTGCAGTCACATGATCAGCAGTTAACAAAGGCTGTTCTCGTAAGAAACGTCATCTAAAATAATGCAGAATAAAAGAGCACTATCTATTCTTGCTTTGACTTGTCACATAGCTTTAACACTCAAATCAGCTGATGGAATTCAGCCAACATTTTTCTGCGCTCCAAATATTGGGTGTGTCTGATAACGGAATTTTAGTTTCGAACATAAAAATATGCAAACGTGTCTGATACAATTAAAGTAGTGAAGTCAATTACTAATTCAGAGAAGAAAAGAGAAGAGAAGAGAAAAGAAGAGAAGGGAAAAAGGGGACAGGACAAAACAAGAGAAGAAAAAAGGAGAAGAGAATGGAGGAAATAAGAGAAGAGCAGAAAAGGAGAAGAAAAGAAAGGTATTGAGAGAAGAGAAGAAAAAAGGAAGAGAAGAAAGGAGTGAAGAGAGTATATATCAAAAATAAAAAAATATAAAATAGAAATAATAAAATAAAATAAATGTGTGCATATGTACAGTATATAAACCGATCAGGTATAACAATAAGGCTAATATTGTGTTGGTCCCCCTTTTGCTCCCAAAACAGTCCTTTTCCTTTAAGCATTAACAGCATTAACATCTACAGCAGTCTGAGCTATAGGAGCTCATCTGTTAGATCGGACTACACGGGTGAGACTTTGCTCCCAACGTGCATTAATGAGCCGTGACCCTGTTGCCGGTTCAACACTGTTCCTTCCTTGGACTACTTTTGATAGATACTGTCCAATACAGACAGGAGGAAACAGCCCTCAAGAGCTGCAGTTTTGGAGATGCTCTGATACAGTCGTTAAAAATATCACAATTTGGCCCTCGTCAAACTTGCTCCGATCCATAATCCAATCCATTTAATCAATTTAATGTACACCTAACTTTTTCAGGCATATGTGGTTCTATCCCAAACTGTTACCATAATTTAGTACCCAAAAATCTAACTAGGAGACCGAAACCTGTTCAAGCTTGAAAATATACATGGGTTGGAGTGGAAGGTCTTGAGTGGCCACCTGTAGAGTTCCGACCTCAACCCTATTGGACACTTTTGGGATAAACAGGAACACTGACTGCAGCCCAGGCCCCCTCACCCTACATCAGTACCTGACTTTACAAACACCCTTGTGGCTGAATGATCACAAAAACACATACGAATCTCTGTGTGTGTGTGTGTGTGTGTTTGTGTGTGTGTGTGTGTGTGTGTGTGTGTGTGTGTGTGTGTATGAATAGTGTGATTTATTTACCTCTCCTTCACTGGGTATTCCCAGCCCAGGGTTCCCAGGATTTGCTCAAGATCTTCCGTGACCAGTACAAAGCACTTTCTGAGAAGTTTTTTTTTTTTGTTCTGTATAAAAACAAAAACAACAAATGAAAAAATATATTTTTTGTGAGCATAAATAAAAGCATAGCATTTCCATAGCAACAGTGCTCATGTATCTTTTAGTAAAGGAAGTCAACCTTGACTGCTAATTAAAAGAAAGTTAAGAGAAACAGTGTATACTGGCTGCATAAATAAACCAAACATTTTGGATAAGTGGCTTTAATTTGTCCTGTAATCTTTATACACCAAATGGAATGTAGACACACACACACACACACACACACACACACACACACACACACACACGCACACAGACACGCACGCACACACACACACACACACACACACACACACACACACACACACACACACACACACACACACACGCACGTACACAAACACTACTACACTAAGTGGCACCACCACATACATGCATGCACATAATTATGTAAAAAATTAACAAGTTCTAGTAAAAATCTTCTTGAATAGTCAATAATTCACTTCACTTTCTTTCAACATGAGACAGTTCTGTGTGAATGTGTAAACCGAAATAATGCACATCACAAAACTTAAACTCTGAAATTGAATTTTTTTGTTTCTAGTAGAACAACTAAAATACTATGAAAATGAAAATGAATAATTCAATTAATAAAAAAAAAAATATATATATATATAAAATAAAAACCCAGCCATTATGGATGCACAAGCCAGTGCACTCTTAGTGCTGGTCCCAAGCCCGGGTAAATGGGGAGGGTTGCGTTAGGAAGGGCATCCAGCGTAAAACATGTGCCAAATCAAATATGCGGTTTACAAATGAGAATTTCATACCGGATTGGTCGAGGCCCGGGTTAACAACGACCGCCACAGGTATCGTTAGCCGACAGGGTACCGGTGGAAATTGGGCTACTGTTGGCCGAAGGAGGAGAAGGAGAGGAGGAAGACTTCTACAGAGACGGCAGGAAAAGGAGCAGTGTAGGAGAGTGGAGGTTTGGGTTGGTACTTTAAATGTTGGTACTATGACGGGTAAATGGAGAGAGGTAGCTGATATGATGGAGAGGAGAAATGTGGATTTGTTGTGTGTTCAGGAGACCAAGTGGAAAGGGAGTAAGGCCAGGAACATTGGAGGTGGATTTAAACTGTTTTATCATGGTGTGGATGGAAAGAGAAATGGTGTAGGGGTGATTCTGAAGGAAGAGTACAGTAAGAGTGTAGTGGAGGTGAGGGGAGTTTCTGATAGGGTGATGATCGTGAAGGTGGAAGTTGAAGGGATGATGATAAATGTCATCAGTGCCTATGCTCCACAAGTTGGCTGTGAGATGGAGGAGAAGGAAAGATTCTGGAGTTAATTAGATGAAGTGGTAGATGGTGTACCTAGGAAAGAACGATTGGTGATTGGGGCAGACTTTAATGGGCATGTAGGTGAAGGGAACAGAGGTGATGAGGAGGTGATGGGTAGGTATGGTTTTAAGGAGAGGAATGTGGAAGGGCAGATGGTGGTGGATTTTGCTAAAAGGATGGAAATGGCAGCGGTGAACACTTATTTTTAGAAGAAGGAGGATCATAGGGTGACGTATAAGAGTGGAGGAAGGTGCACACAGGTGGACTATGTGCTATGCAGGAGATGCAACCTAAAGGAGATTGGAGACTGTAAGGTGTTGGCAGGGGACAGTGTAGCTAGACAGCATCGGATGGTGGTCTGTAGGATGGTTTTGGAGGCAAAGAAGAAGAGGAGGAGAGTGAGGACTGAAAGAAGAATAAGATGGTGGAAACTTAAGGAGGAAGAGTGTAGTGTGAGGTTCAGGGAAGAGGTCAGACAGAGGCTTGGTGGAGTTGAAGAGGTGTTGGATGATTGGGCAACTACTGCAGGAGTGATGAGGGAGGCAGCTAGAAAAGTACTTGGTGTGACATCTGGAAATAGAAAGCAAGACAAGGAGATGTGGTGGTGGAATGAGGAAGTGCAGTAGAGCATAAGGAGAAAGAGGTTGGCAAAACAGAAGTGGGATAGACAGAGTGATGAGAAAAGTAGGCAGGAGTACAAGGAGATGCGGCAGCAGGTTAAGAGGGATGTGGCGAAAGCCAAGGAAAAGGCATATGAGGAGCTGTATGATAGGTTGGACACTAAGGAAGGAGAAAAGGATTTGTACCAATTGGCCAGGCAGAGGGACCGAGCTGGGAAGGATGTACTGCAAGTTAGAGCAGTAAATGATGGAGAGGGAATTGTGTTGACTAGTGAGGAGAGTGTGTTGAGAAGGTGGAGGGAGTATTTTGAGCAGCTGATGAATGAGGAAAATCAGAGAGAGAGAAGGTTGGAGGATGTGGAGTTGGTGAAGCAGGAAGTGGATAGGATTAATAAGGAGGAAGTGAGAGCAGCGATTAAGAGGATGAAGAGTGGAAAGTCGGTTGGACCAGATGACATACCGGTAGAAGCGTGGAGATGTTTAGGAGAGATGGCAGTGGAGTTTTTGACCAGATTGTTTAACAGGATTTTGGAAGGTGAGAAGATGCCTGAGGAATGGAGAAGAAGTGTGCTGGTACTGATCTTTAAGCATAAAGGAGATGTGCAGTCTTGCAGTAACTACAGGGGAATTAAGTTGATCAGTCACACCATGAAGTTATGGGAAAGAGTAGTGGAAGCCAGGCTGAGAGAAGAGGTGACCATCTGTGAGCAACAGTATGGTTTCATGCCGAGGAAGAGCACCACAGATGCCTTATTTGCTTTAAGAATGTTGATGGAGAAGTATAGAGAAGGACAGAAGGAATTGCATTGTGTATTTGTGGATTTAGAGAAGGCGTACGACAGGGTGCCAAGAGAAGAGTTGTGGTATTGTATGAGGAAGTCAGGTGTGTCAGAGAAGTATGTGAGGGTGGTGCAGGACATGTATGAGGACAGTGTGATGGCAGTGAAGTGTGCAGTAGGAACGACAGACTGGTTCAGGGTGAAGGTTGGACTGCATCAAGGATCGGCCCTGAGCCCTTTCCTGTTTGCAGTGGTGATGGACAGGTTGACGGATGAGGTCAGACAGGAGTCTCCCTGGACTATGATGTTTGCGGATGATATTGTGATTTGTTGTGAGAGTAGGGAGCAGGTTAAGAAGAGCCTGGAGGTGGAGATATGCGCTGGAGAGAAGGGGAATGAAACTCAGTAGGAGTAAGACAGAATACATGTGTGTGAATGAGAGGGAGGGCAGTGGAGTTGTGCGGTTGCAGGGAGAAGAGCTGGAGAAGATGGAGGAATTCAGGTACCTGGGGTCAACAGTGCAAAGTAATGGAGAGTGTGTTAGAGAAGTGAAGAAAAGAGTGCAGGCAGGGTGGAGTGGGTGGAGAAGAGTGACAGGAGTGATTTGTGATAGTAGGGTATCTGCAAGAATGAAAGGGAAAGTTTATAGGTCTGTGGTGAGACCTGCGATGTTGTATGGATTAGAGACAGTGGCATTGAGTAAAAGACAGGAGGTGGAGCTGGAGGTAGCAGAGCTGAAGATGTTGAGGTTTTCGTTGGGAGTGACGAGGATGGATAAGATTAGAAATGAGACATGAGACAGCGCATGTAGGATGTTTTGGTGACAAGGTGAGGGAGGCGAGATTGAGATGGTTTGGACATGTGCAGAGGAGGGACATGAATTATATTGGTAGAAGAATGCTGAGGATGGAGCCACCAGGTAGGAGGAAAAGAGGAAGGCCAAGGAGGAGGTTTATGGATGTGGTGAGGGAAGACATGCAGGTAGTTGGTGTAAAAGAGGCAGATGTAGAGGACAGGGTGGTATGGAGACGGATGATCCGCTGTGGCGACCCCTAATGGGAGCAGCCGAAAGAAGAAGAAATAAAATAAATAAATAAATAATATATATGTATATATATAATGTAAAAATATGATTAATCACACGGTTCTCACGTGTCAACTCAATATTAATCCCAACTTAATTACACATTTTTAGCTGTTTTTACATTTTTATACTCTTATCAACAAGAATATGGACAAATATTCATGCTTGGTGCTTTTACGCAAATGTTTGTTTATTATTAGTGGAACCAAACTCAACATAGAGAATGAAGACAAAATATTATTGTAAATGTTTTAAAGTAATTATGGTGTTTTAAATTACATAAATCATCAGGATACCAAATGGAACATTTGCTATGTTTCCTGATTTTGGTGCTTGATTTGAGACTTGGCGCATCAGTTTTCTAGTTTTATTACTTTGTTGTGAATAAATGTGTTGCGTTGAATGTGTTGCGTTTCACCTCCTTTATATTTATTTATATTTTTAATAAAAAATAACAGAAATGCGCACTGCATTAATCATGTGTTAATAAAATGAGTGCCATTAAAATGAATTTGCGTTAATGCGATAATATCTTGTTATTTCAAACAGAAAGCGTGGGAAAAGCATAACTTTCAAAAACACGATCATTAGTTAACTTCTCCTTCTGCTGTGTGTGTGTGTGTGTGTGTGTGTGGGATTGGTTAAAGGTCACTTTAAAGCATCTCAACACAGTTTCAATCCCTTTTTTATCATATAAAGTGATTTTAAATAACTCACTTCTCTCATATAACTGAATGCAATTATACCTCAATATTCACTATAAGATTTAGATGTGCTTTTTGAACATCTCATTCTTCATTTAATGTTATAATAAACATCAATCTGCCAGGAAGGTGTTTTTACTAGATTTTGGAGTGTGGTTGTGGAGATTTTATTCTCATTCACCCATAAGGGTATTAGTAAAGTCAGGACCTGAGGTAGGTGAAGTGAAGAGTCCTGGGAAGCAGTCAGTGTTCTATTTCATCTTATAGGTGTTCAGTAGGGTTGAGGGTAGAGCTCTAAATCAGGCCACTCAAGATCTTTCACTGCAACCCATGTATATCATATCTTCATGGAGCTGGTTTTGTGCACACGGGTTTGTCATGCGGGGACAGGTTTGGGTCTCCTACAGTAGTTAAAGTAAAGGAAAATGGTGTGATAAGGTTACAAAATGATTTGGCCTTCAGACAGACATTACATAAAACTACTGAAATGTGAAACAAATAACATTAATAATTGCAATACAATGGCACAACAAAATGTATAATAATAGAAAGTAAACAGTCAGTTCTTGAAGTTAATATGTTAGAAGTTGGAAAAATATGCAAATGTGGTGTATGGTTACAGACACATTTTGGATATCACAGATGTCACATAAATATCACACAGTGTGTTCTTCAAGTCAGGCAAAATTTGATTTAGTTTGTGGCTTGTTTAAATTTTTCAGGATTCACCCCTATTTTTTTCACACTGTATAACACAATAATAGTGCATTGGTTTACTAGAAGAATGTGTAATGGGACAGGTCATGTTTTTATCCAGAGTAAGAATGGTCAAAACTGTCTAGGTTACACATTTCACACCCAGGCCTTCAGTGGTGTCCTACCGGAATTAATCAGTTTGTTTATACCATCAGGATGATTCCACTACTATAGAAAACCATGAATATTATTGAGAAACGCAGTATAACAGATTTCATACAGAGATAATTACTAAAGCAAGAAACCCAATTAACACAATTCTGCTAGATGGTCAAATCTGACTGGTTAATGCAACAGCTTCAAGCAACATGTACTTTACACTACAGGTTCCCGCACTGCTGTTCTGAAGGCCTCATGTCGGATTCCTTCGACCATGGCATCACGTGATGTGTAATATGATTGGATAGAAATTTCAACCTAAGCCGACACAACTGAGTGAAAAGCTATGAAATGAAGAATAGACTAGTGGAAATGTTTAACACATATTCAATGAAAATAAAAACAGATTAAAAGTGAGTCAGTGATTCTAAAAGTGTTGAGGCCAGCAGAAATTGAATTAATGCAACATAGCCAAGTTAGTAAGGCTTTAAGTTAGCGCTCAGAAGGTGTGTGTGTGTGTGTGTGTGTGTGTGTGTGTGTGTGTGTGTGTGTGTGTGTTTGTTTGTTTGTATGTGTATGTTCATATTCCATCATTATCAAGCAACCATGATTGGGATAGGGTTAGGGTTTGAGTAAGAGCCTCAAACTTCCATATATACTGTATATATAGATATATATGAAATAGACACTTGTGTGTATTAGATGTTCTGATAGCTATATTGTGAACAGAAATGTGTGTTTGTGTTTGTGTATATGTACAGTATGTGTGGTCAATGTACCATCATCATAATCATCTGTACTCATCTAAATCTTTACAGGGTAAGCCCCTCAAAACTGACCTGGCCCTTTATTATAAAAATATCTGCATTAGGGAAATTTCACAAATCGCATATAGGTTTATTCTCCTATTATAAGCAGCACTAGTTTGAGCCCAGTTACTCTTCATGGCCTATTTCTCGCTATACAGCCTGCACTTACCCCTACACATTAGACATTCCATTCCCACCTCATGAATGATTCAGGCAAATTTTACCCCCTAACCACATGATAGTCACAGCAATGATGAGATTAGCATTATGGACATAAGACTGGAAAGAAAGCATGCTACAATACCATATACCGTATTGAGCTCTGCATTAGGAAGCAGCTTAGGATAATACTTTCACACCAGTCACACATAAAACTACTGAAGAATGCTAAACCCTGCACTCAGTAATAAAGAAGGTGTGGAAGATTCAATATTGTGTTTCCCAAATTATAAGGGGATGTGTACAGCATGCATGCATGTGCATGTCCAGTTCTTCACATTAAGCTTGAATTCTTGATTCTAAATTTGTTGAATAGATTTGTTGTTGTGGAACATTACAGAATAATCATGTGTCATAGTTTTTTTCCGCAAACATCACTGTAGGAAAAGTACCTGGAAAGTCTGTGCTCTTAGAAATACTCAATTTACACGTCATTAAGCATAAAATATAAAACAATCAAAATGGTAACACTGGCAGCAAGCAGCTTGCATCATCGGCTACATTAAAGTATGTACATGAATGCTACATGAAGCATGAATATAAAAGATCCTGACAACTGAACATAACACACATATACAGTATTTATTAAGACTTTCTCAGTTTAGATGTTGACATAACAACACCTCAAGTGTTAACCACAAGTCAAGTGAAACTGAAGACTATGTTATGACACTGTGGTGGTACGCCTGATTTGTGTTTGATTTGTCTGACAAAATGTCTTTACAGCTCAATGCACTTCTGGCATGTCTGAACCACATAATAATGCTGATGTTAAATATCAAAACCCAACTGCAATTTAGAATCTGAAAGAAAATCGACACTACACTGTCATGATGTTATAAAAAAAATTTCATAAGTTCATATTTAGTTCAGAATGAAAACAGTGGCGGACTAAGTTCCTTGTTTCTGTTTTTGCGTAAAGTACAAAGTAACGGCACTAAATGTAGTACAAGCCTTCTATTGTGTCAACTAATTGTATATATCATATAGCAAATAATGTTCTTATTTCCCTAGCACCTTTTGTATTTTCAAATACATCTGTGTATATATATATATATATATATATATATATATATATATATATATATATATATATATATATATATATATATATATATATATATATATATTATATATACAGTACAGACCAAAAGTTTATATATATTATATATACAGTACAGACCAAAAGTTTATATATATTATATATACAGTACAGACCAAAAGTTTATATATATTATATATACAGTACAGACCAAAAGTTTATATATATTATATATACAGTACAGACCAAAAGTTTATATATATATATATATATATATATATATATATATATATATATATATATATATATATATATATATATATATATATATATATACAGTACAGACCAAAAGTTTGGACACACCTGCTCATTCAAAGAGTTTTTTTTATTTTCATGACTATGAAAATTGTAGTCACACTGAAGGCATCAAAACTATGAATTAACACGTGGAATTATATATGGAATTATATACATAACAAAAAAGTGAACTGAAAAAATGTCATATTGTAGGTTCTTCAAAGTAGGCATCAAGAGAATGCCAAGAGTGTGCAAAGCAGTAATCTAAGCAAAAGGTGGCTACTTTGAAGAACTTATCTTATCTTATGCTATCTTAAAGAATATTGTGTTGATTTCAGAGAAGTGAAAATATAGAATAGTTATAAAAAACTACACAAAAGTTTTACAAAATATAGCCATTTTTTAATCATTGGAAGCTCTCGGATTGTCTTTACTTTTATTACCACATAAATGGGGTTGCCAAAATGTTCAGAATGATTCAAACATATAATGTATATAGATGTGATTTTCTTCATATTATATTCTGTGATCTTCAAACAACTTCCCCTATAAACAATTCAACATAAAGATCATTTGGAGCATATGGTAGAATGAGCATCAAATTTAACACACTCTCCTATTCTTTCTCTAGTTTTTTAATGTTAATTTTTTTTTTTAGAAACTGGGTCTAGAACATATTACGTGACGTTATAAAAGCAAACATTTGCACCTTGGCTTTTATCCTATCTGAGTCCCCATGAGCCAACCTGATCTCATAACAAATTCATGGAAATGTGAACACGGAACCAAAATGTTTTCAGGTTTCGGCTTAATTTTCATTGATGAAGGAAAGTTTGTAAGGAAAGGTTTGGATTTTACTTCTAAACTTAACCTTCATAACCTTTTACAAGTGTGAGGGGAAAAAGGGTCTTTTATTTTAATTTATTTTAATTTTTAGTAAGCATAACATATATTCTGTCTGGATCTTAATTCAGTTTTGCTGATTCAGCAAAGCTAAAACAAACAAAGCGCAGTGGACTGTTGGGGCCTTGACCAGGCAGACAGGAAGCAAGCACTGATCGATTTGGCTGATGTCACCTGTGTACAGCTGGCAGCAGTGTGGTAGCTGATACAGGGTGTTTGATTTGGTGATTGTAATTGTGTGTCTGTGTGCATAGAGAAGTGAACTGATATGTGACACTCAAGTAAACATATCTAGCCAATGAGCGGTGCAGTGGGTGGCATTGCCACCTCAATAATAGACAGCAGGTGATGCAGTGGAAAGCATTGACACCTCACAGCTAATGTTCTTTTTATTTAATCATTAATTACTGTGCAAACGACATGTTCTCCTTGTATCTGTGTGGGTTTCTTCTGAGTTCACCAGTTTTGAATCACATCCCTTAAACATGCTGGCAGGTACTGTAGACTGGCTAAGCTATATTGCCCCTAGGTGTCAATGTGTATGTCCACATGTGACCTGTAAATAGTTAGTTTTCCAGACAGAGTGTGTCCATATGACTGCCCTTGAAACAATCATAACCTTTAGGAGCAGAAAGATAATTCCAGAATAATTATTAATTGGCCAAATCTGACTTGTGGATGGAGCTACAGTGGATGCTTTAAAAATAAAGTGTGAAGATTTTCAGAACAAACAATCAGCAAACTAGGTTAATTGTTTGATACAATTCTATTAGACCCCTAATCAAAACCACTAAATCATTTACATGAGCACAAAAAGGAGATGCCATTTCAAGTCCTCTAGGGCAGCAGTCCCCAACCTTTTTTGCGCCATGGACCGGTTTAATGTAGGACCATATTTTTACGGACCAGTTTAATATCGGACAATATTTTCACGGACAGGCCTTTAAGGTGTGGCGGATAAATGCAACAAAATAAAATTATATGACCGGCATAAAAACTGGTATTTTCGAAATTTTATAATAGACGTGAATCCACTGTGTTGTTTTTTGTTAGCTTGGGGGTTTTCATTTAATTAGTTTTTTTTCTAGCTTGGGGGTTTTAATTTATCGGTAATGTATTATGTGTTAGTGGTCAGAGCAGCCCCTTTAAGAAGGTAGCGGATGGAGGTAAGACATGTGATCGAGGCATCATGACATGCATCAAGAGTGAGTCATAGACAGATGTGGCGGACAGAATCTGGTAATTTTCCAAAATCAAACATCGTTCGGAATCAGATGATAAATTAAACGAAAATAATGTGAGTTATGTATTCTTTATGTGCGGCCCGGTGCCAATTGACCCCGGGCCGGTCCGCGGCTATAGGGTTTCTGTTGACTGATTTGTGAGTTTTATATAACCAGGTGGTGAATATTATTCGACAGTGGCGTACTTGCTCTTTTCCCATAGCAGAAAAGTGTGTACATGATCTGCCGAACTCTTTCGTAATGATATTAATCAATAAACTCATTGATTAAAATGCATTGGCTAAAGTGACAAATGGAGAAATAAACCAACAAAAAAAAAATGTAATAAATAAAAAAAATACATCCATTTCAGTCCTTCCTCGTTAGTAGGCCTAACCTTTATATTTGTTGTGTCTGAGTGCCAAACCAAAGGGTCAATCAAGACCAAACAAACCCTTCTTACCGTATATGGTAGGGGGGGTCAAGGTAGGGTGGGGTGTCAGCCCTATGTGTTTGCTCATTGGTTGAGGGTTGCACTCAGTTTGCCTATCGTGTGAGCTCTCTGGTCAGATTTTCAGAGCTGGTCTTTAGAGATGTCTCTAAAGACCAGCTGGAAACCATCTGCTGCACAAAACATGTTTTTGACCTAATCTGAGACCAGAATAACGCCTTCACCACCTTATTGAGAAGACGGAGCATTAAGCTTAAATTGCTTAAACTAGTAGGGAAGTTTTAAAAATCTGTCAAGAAAAAAAAATCTGGTTGCTTTGTTATTATTAATATTGTGCATATATTGCATAACTTACTTTATCAATCTAAAAACAAGGTGAAGATGAGGAAAAGACAGGGACATAAAACGAATAGTTCGCAGACAGATCCCGACCCCAGAACATAAGAATGCGGCACTACACAAAATGTAATATATACAGTATTATTAATGTTCATAAAAGCTATTTTCTGCTCTTGATCTATTTTCTTTGCATTAGAAGGAGATAATATGACACATATAGCAGAGCCAGCCATTGTGATCATCATGACTAATCATAAACCTGTAAGAACAGACCATAGAGATAGCTGTGGGTATAATTACAGTTCATCTCTATTAGTCCATAATTCTATCTTCTACTTTAAAACCCAACAAAAGATCACTCTGGAGGAGGCAGCATTTTAAAAGCTCTATTTATGTACTAATGAAAGTGTGACAAGTCAAGTCAAGTCAAGTTTATTTGTATAGCGCTTTTCACAACAGACATTGTCTCAAAGCAGCTTTACAGAAAACAACAGTGAAGGTGAATGGTGTGCGTTTGTCCCTGATGAGCAGCCGTGGCGACAGTGGCAAGGAAAAACTCCCTTAGATGATATGAGGAAGAAACCTTGAGAGGAACCAGACTCAAAGGGGAACCCATCCTCATATGGGTGACATCAAAAGTTTGGTCATAAATCTTTCAACAATACAGAACAATTTGTGATCATCATAGATCCAGCATCAGCTTCTCCATGCCAGGGCCTTTAAACACTCGGCATCTACTTCTCCATGATCATCCATAGGTCCATAATCTTCACGAGGTGGGACGTGACTGGAGCTGGCCAAACCTCAGGAAGCCTCGGGATGGGGAGAGAAAGAGAAGCAGTGGAGAGGAATTAGCGTAGCTGCTGTTCATGATATTAACAGCACAAGTTGATAATGTGCATGTGATCAGATGTTCTGGAGCACAAGGTTGTGATGTGATGTGTGTGATGTGTGTTATGTGTAGGCTTTGCTAAAAAGATATGTTTTTAATCTGCACTTAAACTGGGAGAGTGTATCTGAGCCCCGAACACTGTCAGGAAGACTATTCCAGAGTTTAGGAGCTAAATGTGAAAATGCTCTACCGCCTTTAGTGGACTTTGCTATTCTAGGAACTACTAGAAGCCCAGAGTTTTGAGATCTCAGGGAGCGTGACGGATTGTAGCGTGTTAAGAGACTGGATAGATACATGTGCATAATGTCAGTGTGTTGCTAATTGCTATGTCAGTGTGTTGCTAATTTTGTGGCATGAGACATTTTTTTCCTGTTCCTGTTTGTGTGCCGAATGATGTGGGTGAAACAGTGCAATTTGGGGTGTGAGATTTAAAATCTGTCATCGCAGTGGGATTTTCAAACCTACTTTGGTTACCAAACACAAAAGGCCAAAAATTCTTATTTCCTGGCTTCGAACGAGAGCGTTATGCCACTTCGTACAACACAATATTATCGACATGGTCCTTTTATGTCATTTTTACCCACTACAACAAAACCATTAAATGAATATAATGGAATAATTGCTTTTTATTATTGACCTAAAAACAAAAGGCAAAACTGTAACCTTAATAAAAATAAAAAAAACCTACTAAAAAAATAGAACATTATCAAATTAATAGAAACAACAAATAAGCCATAAAAAAATGTCTTGTAAATAATTTATTACAATCATAGAAATTAACAGACTGCATATTGATTGCATATTTATGCTAACAGCTGGATCAATCCTCAAAGTTAATGCCCTCTTACACACTGCAAAGTTAAATGTAATAAAAACCCATATAAAACTATGTGCACAAATACTGCATATACAGATATTTAAAATATACAATATACTTTGTTTTTACTTAATAATCATTCTAAATATCGTATCCTGGATAACCACTGGATCCCCTGTGGCCCTGTGCAGAATAGAATGTTTACTGAAGGTAAAATAATTTATGAATATTAATGTGGATGCCATCACATTAAAAAAGAAACATGTAAATCATAGCTAATGGTCTCAGTAGATACTATAAATTAGATATTCTAATAACAATGAAATTCCATAGTAAAATTACTAATGACTTCATGCATAATGGGGAATAAAGCCTAAAATACAATAAAGTGAAAAAGTGCAATGTGATATGAGGAGCTCTGTAGATGCTAATCAAAGTCTCTGGTTTAAATGCTGTCCACATAAGATGTGCATATGTTTTGTGAAAATCACTTGATGAAACAATCTGGTTATTTTATGGAAGTAAATCCTCTGTTTTTAGGACCTAAATCACATGTATTTAAAAAGGTTTTCCAATAAGTTTTCCAAACACCTGTTTTTATTTCTGTTATTCCTGGTTCCTATTCTCTATTTACCTTGACAGAAAGGAACAGTGCTACATCAATCTTTCAAACAACATAAGAACAGCTAATTACATCACAAATATTAGGTTGTGGATGGAGGCAGGGCTTTTAGAGAGGGTTCGTTAACATCAGAGAGGTCATAAAACCGGTGCAAATATTGATTAGCTCCTTTTATAAAAAAATAAAAAGCTATTTTGCTACATTTCGAATTGCGTTCTTTTATTCTTAAACATCATGTTGAGCTCTTATGCAAACTTGCATAAAAGTTGTAAATAGTTTTTGTACATATCAGCCCTCAAACACCGTGCACCGCCTTCTGCACAGTTTTAAATTCCTCTGTAGTACTTGGTAAGGGTTTTAATTTTGTTTCCAAATGGTGGAAACAGGCTTTCACAAGTGTAATACTTTCCCCTGGAATGTATTAATTTGCAAATGTAATCTTTGTTCCCAGGCTGCAATAAATCACATTGTGAGTGCAAAACTGATCTATTTTTAAATGAGGTGTATTTTAGGTTGTACATTTAGGTAGGAAAAACACAAAGCTGCATTTTTATTAAAGCAAACACGCAACAACATTTTGCTGATATGAAAGACACAATCCTGTGTAAACCTTGTTACTGAATCATATTGCAAGCTTTTTTTTTCATTTACAATTGCATTTGTTCTGTGTGTACAGTGCATTTTTATTCTGTTGTAGGCTTTTACACAAACTATTTAAAGGTTTCCTTGCAGAAAAGCAGAGGAACAATTACATGGTCTAGGTTTAAGTCGATTTCCCTTAAATTGAACTAAACTCTAAGAACAGAGTGGAGCTGATCCTGGATCAATGCCCTTTCTCAGAAAAATATTTGGCGCAAACAGCTCAAGAGAAACCCGAACTTAGCATTTAACGCAGAATGTGCAGGATTCTTTTTTTTTATTTTTACCAGAGAGGCTGATTTTGTTATATTTCACATGGATACAATTCGAAGAAAAGCCACTAAGCCACTAACCCTACCTCTAATCTGAACAATAATGTATATTATTCAATATTATTATTACCTTTCATGTGTAAAGCATTTGCGAATGTCCAATCACATTGTCAGACAGTCAACCAGCAAAGATGTAAATGGCAAAAATGATCTGAGAATTCACTGCAAAAACAAAAAATATTTCTCATAAGTATTAATACATCAGCATGATGGTTCTAAATAAATTCCTGATGTGCCTACAGCATGTCATCCAAACACCAAGTTCCACCCTAGCATAATTAAAAAAAAAGGCATTTTGTTTGTTTTGAGGCTGAGGTTTGCATTGTTATTAAGAGGAATATTTCATCACCTTCTCTCCAAAAGAGATCAGCAGTGGTTTACTTTCTTCGGCTCGCCTACACAAATGTTAACTAACTTTTAGCTATGCACAACCTCTACGGCTGAACATTTACATTAGCAATGCAATTTTTATTACTGGAAATTGCAAAGGGTTACACCGAAACCGAATAAAGGTGTCAGGTTTCATCAGGAATCCTCTAAACATTCAATCGTAGAGATTTGAGTTGGGTGATTTTTTGATTCTGTATGTCAAAACAGAATTTTTTTTCTATCTGTCAACACAAAGCAGGAGACGAATGGAACTTTAAAGCTCACAATCTGGACATGGTGAATGCATGGCTGTAATTTGCATTGTTCTCTGCACTGATCCCCAATGAACCTCAATAAGCTGTGCGCTAAAAATGTGAAGCAAACAGAACCAGATGACCTGAGCCGCCCCTCATGACTGTTTCTGGCTGCATGGCCAGGAGATAAAACAGTGTGGCGATCTGTAAATTCACATGAAGTCATTTTTGCTCTTCAGTCCAAAAAACATTGCACTTTAAAATTCCACCATTAAAAGCCATGAAGCAAGATATGAGTGGCAGAATAACAATAACACCCTACATCTCTATACTTAAAAATCGGGTTTAAATGATGCTGTTCATTTTCAGTTTCAACATATGTGATGTAAGAGTGCTTATGCATTATAATAATACATTTATTGTTGTTTCGAATTAAACATTTCAGTAACACTTCACTTAAGGGATCTTGGTCTTAGAGCCGCATGACACTCTTCATGACGACTCTCATAAACCTACATAAATGTTTTCAAAGGTTTATTCTAAAAGGATTGTTTCCAAAATAATACTATAAAAATAGAAATTTTGGCAATTTCTTAAAGGACAAAAGATTTATAGCTGTGTCATTACTATGTCATGGTATTAATAAAAATGACATAAAAGTAAAGTACATTTTTTATACTTACCTTACTTAACAGCTATAAAAATCTATAAAGCTATACATACAGTGACCTTACAGTTGTCATTATATTAATAAAAATAATCAACAACAGGGTGATGTGATGTGTTCCGAAGTGAACTTTTCCAAACACAAAGTTCCAATTACAGCGTGTTTATTCCCTTTAATAAGAAGCAATTTGCCAACTAGTAAATGTTTTTAATAAAAAATTTTTTTTAGATAAATATACAAAGTAATGTATCCATTTATAGTTACATTCGTGTTAAGGAATTTATTATTCTTATTATTTATTTGATAAAAGATACAAACGTTTCTTTCTTCACTAGTCTCTGTTTTATTTATCTTTATTGAAGGTAATGAGACTTTGCAAGTTAATAAAAAACACAAAGTGTGCGAAGACTCAAAGTCTTTACCATGTCCCGTCAATTACATCTTTACATAAATGTAATGCCTAATGTAATGCCTTAGCATAATATATATATATATATATATATATATATATATATATATATATATATATATATATATATATATATATATATATATATATATATATATAAGGCATTACTAGGGGGTTGCCAAAAAGCATCGAGGTAACCGATGATCGAGATAAACGAAAATCAATATAGCGGCAATATATTAACGTGCTTGAAATTTCTTTATGTACATGATGTGCGTTAATAAATGAGAATGTGCATGCACGTGTTTTTGGAGAGGTTTTTACACAACAGCGTTGCCGCGATTTGTTTGATGAAGGAATGCTATAAAAATATACATACAGTACATGTTTGTTAACTGTCAGGAATCCACCTGCCACGCCCCCTTCGGCCCCATTCGGCGTGGCAGGTGTTTTCTCGGCCGCTTTCTCTGAAGCTCCCGGCTTCAATCGCGCACATATGGTGCTCGTTTATCATCATCACCAGCTCCTATTTAAACTTCCACACTCTCACTGTCCGTTATTGTTGGTATATGTTGGTTCACGGCGGTCGTTGTTATCGTTCATGCGTATCCCGGTACGTGTCTTCCCACCGGCACTCTCTCAACGGCTGCGCTTTTCTTCCCAAAGCGCATCGCGGATTCCCACCCCATCCTGCCATTGTTAATTCTATGCTTTTGCTGCTCATCCCATGCTTTCGCCTCCCGTTCATCGCATAACATTTAACAACAAAAGGCATATGTGCACTAACTAACAGCAGAGATTCACCAGTATACAATACAACACTTGTAGCAGCTGTAAGACTTGATTTTTCCGCCACTTTCCCGAGTTCTTCTTGCGGCTGCACAGTGCCGATCGACATAACTGATGTTAAATGGCAAATTTTGACCCCATTGTGCTCGAGATATTAGGGTTCGGCGACATAAAAAATTCGACATAAACATTAAAAAATGCTTAGAAAAAGCGAGAATTTGGCGATTCCACTTCAAAAACGTCGACTTATTAGGGTTGTCGAGTTAACCGAGGTCGAGATAAGTGGGTTCCACTGTAAATTGTCATCGTAGGTGCATGTCCACTGTGAGAAAAAAAAATCCAGAAATCACAATGTATGATTTTATAACTATTTATTTGTATGATACAGCTGCAAATAAGTATTTAAACACCTGAGAAAGTCAATGTTAATATTTGGTTCAGTAGCCTTTGTTTGCTATTACAGAGGTCAAAAGTTTCCTGTAGTTTTTCACCAGGTTTGCACACACTGCAGGAGGGATTTTGGCCCACTCCTCCACACAGATCTTCTCTAGATCAGTCAGGTTTCTGGCCTGTCGCTGAGGAACACAGAGTTTGAGCTCCCTCCAAAGATTCTCTATTGGGTTTATGTCTGGAGACTGGCTAGGCCATGCCAGAACCTTGATATGCTTCTTACATAGCCACTCCTGGTAATCCTGACTGTGTGCTTCGGGTCATTGTCATGTTGGAAGACCCAGCCTCGACCCATCTTCAATGCACTAACTAAGGGAAGGAGGTTGTTCCCCAAAATCTTGCAATACATGGCCCCGGTCATCCTCTCCTTAATACAGTGCAGTCGCCCTGTCCCATGTGCAGAAAAACACCCCCAAAGCATGATGCTACCACCCCCATGCTTCACAGTAGGGATGGTGTTCTTGGTATGGTACTCATCATTCTTCTTCCTCCAAACACGTTTAGTGGAATTATGACCCAAAAGTTCTATTTTGGTCTCATCTGACCACATGACTTTCTCCCATGACTCCTCTGGATCATCCAGATGGTCATTGGCAAACTTAAGACGTGCCTGGACATGTGCTGGTTTAAGCAGGTGAAACTTCTGTGCCATGCATGATTTCAAACCATGACGTCTTAGTGTATTACCAACAGTAACCTGGGAAACGGTGGTTCCAGCTCTTTTCAGGTCATTGACCAGCTCCTCCCGTGTAGTTCTGGGCTGATTTCTCACCTTCATTAGGATCATTGAGACCCCACGAGGTGAGATCTTGCATGAAGCCCCAGTCCGAGGGAGATTGGCAGTCATGTTTAGCTTCTTCCATTTTCTAATGATTGCTCCAACAGTGGACCTTTTTTCACCAAGCTGCTTGGCAATTTCCCCGTAGCCCTTTCCAGCCTTGTGGAGGTGTACAATTTTGTCTCTAGTGTCTTTGGACAGCTCTTTGGCCTTGGCCATGTTAGTAGTTGGATTCTTACTGATTGTATGGGGTGGACAGGTGTCTTTATGCAGCTAACGACCTCAAACAGGTGCATCTAATTAAGGATAATAAATGTTGTGGAGGTGGACATTTTAAAGGCAGACTAACAGGTCTTTGAGGGTCAGAATTCTAGCTGATAGACAGGTGTTCAAATACTTTTTTGCAGCTGTATCATACAAATAAATAGTTTAAAAATCATATATTGTGATTTCTGTCTCTTAAAGTGGACATGCACCTACGATGACAATTTCAGACCCCTCCATGATTTCTAAGTGGGAGAACTTGCAAAATAGCAGGGTGTTTAAATACTTATTTTCCTCACTGTAATATATATATATATATATATATATATATATATATATATATATATATATATATATATATATATATATATATATATATATATATATATATATATATATATATATATATACATAAAACAATGTGTATAATGCCTTAGAAATCATAGTTCTTCTCATTCAACCCTAAAAACAGGTCAGGTTATTAAAACTGTATTCAATTTGTGATCTAGCTAATGCCTTCACACCTCTCCCTCACTTTGGTCACATGGTGTAGATCATGAGCTTGTCCCAGCGTTCAGTCCCATTGAGGGCCTCACTGTAGGAAACCTTCCCATCACTCCCTAAAGGACTTTATCACATGCGCTCCATCCTCCCTCTGTCATACTTTAGAGAGTTGCAGCTGGATGTGTGCTTGTGTGTGTGTGTGTGTGTGTGTGTGTGTGTGTGTGTGTGTGTGTGTGTGTGTGCTTGTGTGTGTGTGTGTATGAGAGAGGCCTGAACAGGGTAAGGACACACAACGGCACTCAGTGGTGCCAAAACAGATTGATCAAAATCCAAAAACTCTTATCCTGTGTAGCAGGACAAAAACAATAATGACACATTAGACCCATTAAAACACTGCTACAGAGCTGGTTTCCATTTCAGGCCACACCCACATAATATGAAATGAACATGATACTTTACCCCGAACACCAATTCGTAACGCTAACATTTCCCCCAAGACCTACTGCTTCATTTTTCAGGCTGTGTTTTGGCACTACACTGATGTGTCAGTACACCCAGTTTTTTGAACCGGTGTCAATCATCTAAATGTGTGTGCTGATCTACAGAAAGCTCTTCTCTCTCAAATCTGTCATATAATTATGGATTTAAATGTAATTGGTGCATAATTAACTGAACAAGTCACTATTTTTTTGACTCTCAGATGGTTTTCACACTGAGCATGTCCGAATCCGTGTGATTGTTCCAACCACAGCGTTGCATTCAGATTTACGTGATTCTATTAACCATGCATTTGCCTTCATCTTACATAATCACAAACATGAATGAAAAACACATCTTGACATCTTTTTTTACTTTTTATATAATAAGTTTGACGTTATTATAAGTAGCAGAGTGAACGTCACTCACGTCATTGTGCGTCACAAATTTTTTGACTTATAAAGACATTCCTCAATTACTGTCTATTTTTTTTTCTTTCTTGAACATTGTTTCCACCATTATTTCAGTATTTACTGTAAAGAAAATCTGCACTTGCATCTTCCCCTGCTGTTTTTAAATGGCACTTATATTTGATTTTATTTGTTGAATTCTTATTGTACTGTTTGTTCTGTAAATGTAACTGCTGAGGTTTATTGCATTTCTATGCAATGTTGCACCAATTGTGTGTGTGTGTGTGTGTGCGTGTGTGTATATATCTCTGTGTGAGTGTGAATGTGTGAGTAAGTGTGCATGTGTTTGTTGTGTGTGAGTGGGTGAGAGTGAGTCTGCATATGTTTGTTGCATTTCTATGTTTATTGCTTATATGTTCAATGCTAGTGTTCCACTGATGGAGTGTGTGTGTATGTGTGTGTATCTCTGTATGAGTGTGTATGTGTGAGTAAGTGTGTGAGTGAGTGTGTTTGTGTGTGTGTGAGTAAGTGTGTGTGTGTGTGTGTGTGTGTGTGTGTGTGTGTGTGTGTGTGTGTGTGTGTGTGTGTGTGTGTGTGTAAGGGTTTGGGTAAGAGTAAGTGCGTGGGTGAGAGTGAGTGTGTGTGAATGTAAGAAGTTCATCAAATATTTACTGTAAGCATTTCAGCCTTAATATTACTTACTCTTGACATTCTAAAGGATTAATAAACATATTCTGCTTATGATTACAGTGATTAATTTATTAATGCATGACATATTTGTGCAGTTTTTGGTTTATCAGGTACCTCATTCTACGTTTACATTTACATTACAGTCCTATCAGGTACCTTCTAGCTCCTGTTGTCACTTACGTTAAAGCAGTATGCTCTCTCATAAATCTCTCTCTCTCTCTCTCTCTCTCTCTCTCTCTCTCTCTCTCTCTCTCTCTCTCTCTCTCTCTCTCTCTCCCCCTCTCACTCTCTCTCTCTCTCTCTCTCTCTCTCTCTCTCTCTCTCTCTCTCTCTCTCTCTCTCTCTCACTCTCTATATATATATATATACTCACTTTCTGTTTATTATTAGTCTTCCAGTATCCTGAGCATCAAGCCGCTTTCAATAGGGCATTTCTATAGATGAAATCACTTATAATTATAATATAAAACTATATAAAATAGCGCTAACTCTGAGACCAGTCAGATTCGCTATAGTACGGGTTAAACTGACCTTTATGTGTTGTTTCGCATTCCTCTTTTGCCCTCTGCCCCACAAACACTGAACGATTATGCCAAGGCTCAAGTGCTGAGCTGCACAAATCTGGCATTTTTAAGAAAAAAAAAAAAAACGTACTGAGAGACTCAGACTAAGTAAATAGTGCTAGTCCTTTTATGTAACACTGATTGTAATGAACAACACAAGGTGATGCGAAGGCACATGGGCTGTAAGAGGATCGAGAGAAGCACACACACACACACACACACACACACACACACACACACACACACACACACACACACACACACACACACACACGCACAGCAGCATGAGGCTGCTGACTGTTTTGATAGATGGCTGTGTATATCTATAGACAAGAGACAAATGGGATACACTCTCCCCTACATGTACTTCTCCGATCATGAGACCTACTGCTGCTGTTCCCCCCACCCTCTCTTTTTCTTC
Organism: Silurus aristotelis; assembly: GCF_946808225.1. NCBI lineage: Eukaryota > Metazoa > Chordata > Actinopteri > Siluriformes > Siluridae > Silurus > Silurus aristotelis. Next base: position 10,769,908 of record NC_139582.1, read on the forward strand.
GGTAGTCATGAAAGAGGAACTCTTGACCACTTCCCAGTGAGACAGGCCATGTTGTGCTGATTCACATGTGCTCGACTCGCAAAAAAATAAAAATAAAAAAAATAAAAATCACCCACGAACTCTGCGTGACTTTGATGAAGAAAAAAACAGCAACAGATTAAATTACAAAAAATAGTAACAATACTTAGGTCAACATACAGCCACTATACAGAACAATTGACAATTTGTTTTTTCATCAATACTCCTTTATTAAAAGTGTCTTATATACTACTATTAAGCTCAATTTTGTGAACATTGTACAAAATGCACAAGAAACTACACTAGAATGGTGTAGAAAGAACCTACTTATATATAAAGTACTTTAGCAGGAAAATATTTAATGACAGCATTATTAATTTAAAGAGTGGAGATACTGTTTCCAGCCTAAAGTTGATTGTTTTCTTATTTCTGCAAATTCTGAACCTTTTATACGACAGCTTTTAGCCACAAATTTAAGATTTGATTTTCTTTTGAATGGATTTTTCAATACTCCTACAGTATATAAACTAGATATTTTTTTATAAGTAAAGCCTAATATCTAGCTTGTAGATAATTCATTAGTAGTTACATATTGATGATTCACAACCAAGACATACTGTACCTGGTACCTGTTTGTCACGGATAGACCAAGCGTCAGAAACCGGAAGTAACACAGATTGTCTTTTATTGGTCTAAACATGCAAACACAAGGGAGCTTGAGATGAGACTGTAGCAAATGGCAGATTTAACTGAGTGCTTCATTGAAAGCATAGCCAGGAGCATGGAAGCACAGGGAACAAGAGCAGTAGGTAGTCTGGTTGATCCACAGTCGTAACAAGTAGATCGTCTCGGTGAGTGAAGGGGAATAGGGACCTTACGAAGGGGACGAGTAAATGGAGGACAGGTGTAGGTGATTTGTAGGAGGGAGAGGCTGAGCGAGAGTGTGAGCATTAGAGGGAGGCGTGACAGGTAGCTCCCTGACACTGTTGCTGGTAAATAATCTTTAGAGTTATTTTGTTAGAAATAAATGATTGAGGAAATTATGATGAAAATCAGACACTCAGAAAATGAAATCCCTTGTGTTGATGTGCAGCATGATAAATGCGAATTAGTTTGATAGTTTTATTTAGCAAGCTAGTTATTGTTATGATGTTGATGAGACATATTGTGTTTAGTAAGTGTTCATTCCAGTGTGATAAAGAAAAATAGGCCATTTGTAAACCATTTTTGATATTCAGATTCTAGTTTATTTTCAATAATCCCATTTACCACTCCCCCACCTCTGTGTCTGTATCTTTCTCACTCTGTGTTTGTGTGTGTGTGTGTGTGTGTGTGTGTGTGTGTGTGTGTGTGTTTTGCAACTTCCCTCTGGATAATTGTGTAAAACAAATCTGTATTACAAAGCACTGGATAAACAGTGATTATACTAAAAGTTTACTTCGAGATTATCACACTTGTATCATCCATCATATGTTTCTATGTATGAATATGTGTATGTATGTATATATTTTTTATTTTATTAACTATTGAGAAGGTTTTAAAATTCAACCATAAATGCAAAAACTAAGAAACACTAGATATTAACAAAACCTAGTCCTAAGGCCTGTTGAAATACAGGTATTACTGCTTATATGGTTTTATAAGGCAGTATAACTATCATAGGTTAAGGGTTTTCTGATCAGTGCCTGGCAAAAATACTTGTCAAATGCAATGAAAAGAACAGAAATGTATATAATATTCACCAGAATATGATAGATAGATAACTTATATTTGTGGCAATACATCAGAAACCCGAAATAATCTTGATGTGGCATGTCTATTAGATGAATTAGTCAAGCACATTTTGATTTATACTAGAAAAAAACATTTAATGAAAACATTTTTGCATGTTTAAAACAAATACCTTGGTTCAGAATTGTGTGTCCAAGCTTCAAATATTTTCCCACAGATTATGGACACTTCATTTATGCAACAGCCTGAGACACACTGACATCTTGTCATTAAAGTGTCAAAACTTGGAAGATAAAGATAATCTTTTCATGGGAAAAGGCCCTGTGCTTTTATATTTTTAATTAAAAAGTGCAACAGGGCAACTCACAGCAGAGAGATTTAAGATTAGTCACTACAAATCTTTCAATTAATGCACATGTAACATCACAATTGCTGTAGAAGTTCCCAAAAATTACATTTGAATTCTATAGATAAATAAAAAATGTATATATATATATATATATATATATATATATATATATATATATATATATATATATATATATATATATATATATATATATATATATATATATATATATAGTGAGGAAAATAAGTATTTGAACACCCTGCTATTTTGCAAGTTCTCCCACTTAGAAATCTTGGAGGGGTCTGAAATTGTCATCGTAGGTGCATGTCCACTGTGAGAGACATAATCGAAAAAAAAAAATCCAGAAATCACAATATATGTATGATTTTTTAACTATTTATTTGTATGATACAGCTGCAAATAAGTATATGAACACCTTAGAAAGTCAATGTTAATATTTGGTACAGTAGCCTTTGTTTGCAATTACAGAGGTCAAACGTTTCCTGTAGTTTTTCACCAGGTTTGCACACACTGCAGGAGGGATTTTGGCCCACTCCTCCACACAGATCTTCTCTAGATCAGTCAGGTTTCTGGCCTGTCGCTGAGAAACACGGAGTTTGAGCTCCCCCAAAAGATTCTCTATTGGGTTTAGGTCTGGAGACTGGCTAGGCCACGCCAGAACCTTGATATGCTTCTTACAGAGCCACTCCTTGGTTATCCTGGCTGTCTGCTTCGGGTCATTGTCATGTTGGAAGACCCAGCCTCGACCCATCTTCAATGCTCTAACTGAGGGAAGGAGGTTGTTCCCCAAAATCTCGCAATACATGGCTCTGGTCATCCTCTCCTTAATACAGTGCAGTCGCCCTGTCCCATGTGCAGAAAAACACCCCCAAAGCATGATGCTACCACCCCCATGCTTGACAGTAGGGATGGGGTTCTTGGGATGGTACTCATCATTCTTCTTCCTCCAAACACGTTTAGTGGAATTATGACCCAAAAGTTCTATTTTGGTCTCATCTGACCACATGACTTTCTCCCATGACTCCTCTGGATTATCCAAATGGTCATTGGCAAGCTTAAGACATGCCTTGACATGTGCTGGTTTAAGCAGGGGAACCTTCCGTGCCATGCATGATTTCAAACCATGACGTCTTAGTGTATTACCAACAGTAACCTTGGAAACGGTGGTCCCAGCTCTTTTCAGGTCATTGACCAGCTTCTCCCATGTAGTTCTGGGCTGATTTTTCACCTTCCTTAGGATCATTGAGACCCCACGAGGTGAGATCTTGCATGGAGCCCCAGTCCGAGGGAGATTGACAGTCATGTTTAGCTTCTTCCATTTTCTAATGATTGCTCCAACAGTGGACCTTTTTTCACCAAGCTGCCTGGCAATTTCCCCGTAGCCCTTTCCAGCCTTGTGGAGGTGTACAATTTTGTCTCTAGTGTCTTTGGACAACTCTTTGGTCTTGGCCATGTTAGTAGTTGGATTCTTTCTGATTGTATGGGGTGGACAGGTGTCTTTATGCAGCTAACAACCTCAAACAGGTGCATCTAATTTAGGATAATAAATGTAGTGGAGGTGAACATTTTAAAGGCAGACTAACAGGTCTTTGAGGGTCAGAATTCTAGCTGATAGACAGGTGTTCAAATACTTATTTGCAGCTGTATCATACAAATAAATAGTTAAAAAATCATATATTGTGATTTCTGGATTTTTTTTTTTAGATTATGTCTCTCACAGTGGACATGCACCTACGATGACAATTTCAGACCCCTCCATGATTTCTAAGTGGGAAAACTTGCAAAATAGCAGGGTGTTCCAATACTTATTTTCCTCACTGCATATGTATATATTAGGTATTATGTATTGAGCAAAGATTTTCCATACGTACAATGTTCAGTTATTATACAATAGTATAATATAGAGCATTTATAGAGGCTCATAAATAGTTAAAAGAACACAAACAATTTAGATTTGAGTACATTTTGATTTACTAATATTTAATAAAAAATTTATGTATGTTCTTATAACTATTAATGAGCATCTATAAATGCTCTATTGCACAAATCTTATATATTGTATATATATATATATATATATATATATATATATATATATATATATATATATATATATATATATATATATATAAATTATTATTTATATAACAAGTTATAACTTGTTATAACTTGTTATAACTAACATTATAAAGTCATGCGTGCTGCTATGAAATCCTTTTGCATCATGTGTTTCTGCATTTTACTATAGCTACACATGAACATTATGCATTATGGCATAGATTGCAATTCAACCTGTAGATTATGTAATGTTATGAATGCAGAAATAATGCTGTATAGTGCATTGTGGATGCTGTATAACGTGCATCTAAAACACATTATACACGCTTGAAAATGTGATTCCAATGTTCCGTAGAATGATCAGATATTATACTAGACTACATGACCATGTTCATTTATACATTTTGCCTACTTACAAAAGGATTATTTCATAGTTATAAATAAAACAATTAATATATATCTCTGCATATACTGCAACATTTATAGCATGTAGTCATATATGCAGATATATATAATAATTGGTAATTCCAATGTTGTAACATTAGTGATGGACATCATAATTGGGAAGTTGTACAGTCATGTTGTATAATGTTATCCATGCATTTACATTTACCCTAAAGCCTATTAATTTACTTTGTATAGTAATTAATATCTTACAAAAGATTGTATTAAAAAAAATATCTAAAGAAAGTTTTGGATTCCTCAGTTTTTAATTCAAATCATTGACTATAAGCAATTATTGTGTCACCTATTATGATTTAGACCTGAAATACTTTACTAATATATTTTTATTTATTCATACATTCTTTCCCCAATCCACCCAAAATAATTGTCATAGTTTTTCTATTGCTCTGCATTTACTTTCTACCTTTAAAACACCTGTGGCAGCAAAATTGTGAAAAATTGTGAAATTGTATGTTTTGCCTTATTATACGAACACTGCCATTTGAAAGATGATTGAAAAGCAAGTAACTGATTTGAGATTTTTTTTTCTTTTTGCAACACCGGTAATTACAACTGCCTCTTCATGTTTTGAAATTGTGGCGTGTTGCCACTCTCAGCGTTAGGTGATTTTGAAACCTTTTGGGCTGTAAAAACGGCCACTTACTTATTGATGTTTGTGGTTTCAAAGTTCTGCAAATGTCAGTGTGCCTTTTACAGGACAACAAGAGATAATGAACCCAAAGAAAACTCGAACCTCACAACCAAAAAAACCATAACATTTACTGTATGTCCAAGATTCAGCACAAAATTCTTTCAATAAATAAAACTTGCATGTAACGATTTTTGACAGGTATGTTCATATGTTTAATATTGTTTTTTTTTTTCTGTTATTGTATGCTATGTTGTAAGTTCAATTAAGGTTATTCTTCAGGAAATAAATGAATACATTTCCCTAGAACTGTGCAGCCAATTACAACATGATGATGTTTTTCAGTAATTGCTAGCAACCTTCACGCTCAGAGGTGTTTACTGGCACAAAGTCTCATGACGCAGACCCATATACAGTACACCAGGATGCAGTGAAGGATCAGGTTTATTTGCATTTTGTAGAGATCCAGACAAGTTAGGGCAGTTTGCCAGAGAAATATCAGAAACACCGCCTTTTTAACAAGATGGGCCAGAGTAAGGATGCGTGCAAAGTAAAAGTGTTTATTTACTTTTTTTCACAGCTAGTGTGCAATCAGTAGCATTTTGATAGACAGCCTTCAAAAACATTGTGAGCATGTAGAGACTAGCAGTGCACACAGATCCTGGTTAAATCTTTGTTTGATCCTATTTGACAGACCATTATTAGTTTGTTATCCTTTATTAAGAATGTAAAGAAGGATAGTCAAAATCGTTAAAAATAATATGCTGTATTACACAAGTCAATAGGCAGTGCAAAAAATTAAGAATTTAAAAACAAAATAAAAGCAATTTTTTTTTTTAGTAAACTAACAAATATGCATCCATTTAAAAATATGTTTTCATGAATATACACCAAATTGTCTATAATATTGGTGTGCATGTCTGTGTGTGTGTGCATATATGTGTGTGTTTATTTCCAAGATAAAATGCCAATGTTGTGATTGCAAAGGACTTTTAGTTTTGTCAGAAGTTATTTTATGGTACTGAGTTTTCTGATCCACAATAGTGATCCCAAGCTTTTTTCGGAAGAGGCCAGATTATACCGAGTCACAATTCCCAAGATCCATTCATACACATGCACACACTTACACAAGCACACACAATGGATTAAGGTGTCTCACAAAGTGTCACGTTTAGGTAAAAACAGCATGGTGCTTGAGTAGAGGCTTTCGTTAAGATATTTTTCCCAGGGTTAAAAACAGGGTTAACTCAGAGACATCTCCTAAAACAAGGTAAAGAAAACACAATTACAGTGAAAAAAACCTTGAAGAAATAAAGAAACAGCCAGATCTACAATACATGAAATAAACGCTCTAACACAGAACGGATGCACACAATATACAGTGGATGGAAACCAAAAACAAGGCATGTATGGACCAAAACAAATGCCAAAACATGAGTACATGTGAAGTACAACTGTTGATTCTCTATATATCGTTTTCTTTGGAAATATAATTTAACAGTCCCTACATTAATTATATAACAAAGATATACAATTATATTCACAATGATTATTTGAATTTGGACATGCAGTTACAAAAATGGAAGACTGTACAAAAGTCCTGAATGCATAGAAATGCTCTTTACTGGCATTCTGTTAAAATGTGATCGTACAGGATCGTAAGTTTTCTGAACTTTATAGACTGGACTATTGTTGAGTTTTGGTCAATATAATGCCAATTCAGGTCTATATTTTATTATCCAAAATATAATATAATGTTCACTATTATCTATTCACAAAATTATTTATACAATAATGTTTACTATTATTGTTTTACTGTAAAAAATCTATTGATTTTCTTTTACTTATATTTTCATCATTATAGATCAATGTACAAAGTCAATTCCTGCTTCTTCGGGCATTTCATCAGAAATAAACAGTCTACAGATAAATGTTTTGATAAAAGATAAATGGTCAATGATACCACCATGAAGACAAGCAACACTACAGAATGAATTACTGTTTTCTCTGAGAGAGAAGCATTCCAAATGAATAAAATGTTTGCTTGCTACTAGCAAACATTTTTATCCCCATTTTTTTCCATCTGCAAACCTACAAAGCTTGGTCATGCCACTGAACTGGACTGCCTGTTCCACACTGTACCATGTGCAAGGGAGGAATGGCGGGAAGATATTGGTGCCAGAAGAGAGGTAATGGAAGGGTATCACAAGCAGGTAAAGGCATGACATGACCCGGGCATGAACTCAATTGAACAAATGCATCTCTACCCTGGAGAACAGCATTCTGTATCAGTGCACTTTCAGTCATGGAGGTGATGAGGAATAAAAAGGCACTTCAGAATTATTTTTGAGATTAAACAGTAAGAGTGATCCGACATCTTAGCACCTTAAGACGTAGAGAGGATCTTGATCCAGGTGGTGTGTTTTGAAGAAGTGTGAATATGCATGCACGTGCGATACTTATTTCTTGGCAAAAGAAAAACTAGATGTTAAAGGATTTATTGCAGTCAGGTGTCCTAAAGCACCTTCTAGCATGAGGAATCAGCATTCATCCCAATGTTGGTCATTGTGTTAAGTGTGTTGCCCTGTAGAGAGATGATAAATCAATGCAGGTTTGATGGTTCATGAAGGATTTGAGTAATTCAGATTAGCTCAGTCTATAGAGACTGGACATGCATGCTTTAAGTGTGTAAATAATCTCTCTCTCTCTTTTTCTTTCTATCTCTCTCTCACACACACACACACACACACACACACACACACACACACACACACACACACACACACACACACACACACACACACACACACACACACACACACAAACATATACACACATACACATATACACACACACATGTACATTATTAGATTATCTCTTTTGGGATTGTTAGTTACAACCCCCTCTGGTCATCTGTGCTCACTCTCTTTCTCTTTCCCTCCTGCATGTGTGCGTGTGTTTGTACAAGTGGCCACTAGCCAGCCATTCTTGCATATGTTTTTCATTCAGCGTGAGTAGTTTAGGATTCTGGCTAACTCTGATACACCACGGAGAGCTCAATAAGTCATTTCCGCCAAGGGCTCTTACTCGCTAAACACACACGACCCACCGTGACCCCCTCTCTCGCTCTCTCTCTCTCTCTCTCTCTCTCTCTCTCTCTCTCTCTCTCTCTCTCTCTCTCTCTCTCTCTCTCTCTCTCTCTCTCTCTCTCTCTCTCTCTCTCTCTCTCTCTCTCTCTCTCTCTCTCTCTCTCTCTCTCTCTCTCTCTCTCTCTCTCTCTCTCTCTTTCTCTCTCTTTGCTTTCTTACTCTTATTTACCTCCTCTTAGACAAATTAAGTCTTATTAGTTTTAAGAGAGTGATAATGACTGATGATGGTGCCTTTTATATATAAATGAATTGTGTTCGATTTGAAAAAATCCATGTTGTCTGTGTTTGCATATATCAGGTTGTTTACAAATATGACATTGTCCAGTTATACAGCATTCAAACTACAAATGTATGTATTACTATATTTTCTGAGAACCTAAAATCTGGGACTCTAACTGTTACTGGTACTTCCAACTTGTAAATATTACTTGAAAAACAAACAATCAAGAATGAAATATCAGCAAGAAAGAGGAATTTTGCATTAGTATGCTTTTCACCGGGAGAAGATTCCAAAATTCCAATATAGAGAAAGAGAAGAGACAGATTAATGGGAGTGATTGATTCACACAGTGGGAGATAGAGTGGGAGAGGATAGAATGTAAAAGGAATATGGATGGCTGGGAAAAATAATACACATAAAATACACACTCACACACACGTTCACTTCCACTCCCACAATCACACTCATACGCACTCATGCATTCACACACACTCACACACACACACACACACACACAGACTGAGTGTGTGTAATTAAACATTACAGCTATTATCTCCATAATTAATTCACTTTAAAAGGAAACTTTATTGTCCCCCTTTAAAAACTCCAGAATCATTGGCATTCCTCTCAATTTCACAATAATACAGTAGTTAAGCAATCTATCTATCTATCTATCTATCTATCTATCTATCTATCTATCTATCTATCTATCTATCTATCTATCTATCTATCTATCTATCTATCTATCTATCTATCTATCTATCTGTCTGTCTGTCTGTCTGTCTGTCTGTCTGTCTGTCTGTCTGTCCGTCCGTCCGTCCGTCCGTCCGTCCGTCCGTCCGTCCGTCCGTCAGATGAACAAAAAACTGAGTGTGACTGAAGACAACCATGGAAAGACATGTAAGAAATTAACACTGCAGTGAAGGATCTATATATGGTAGCTAATTATGAGATGGTGTGTTTCAGTCGTAGTCAGTCATGTGACATATACATGGTATTGCCAAGATCAGTTAGTGAAGCTCAGGCTGTTTTTTTTTTAAACCACAGAGGTAAATTAACACAATGCATACAGTTTTGTTGTTGTTATATTATTTTTGTTTGACAAAAATTAAGACAAGTTGTTAAGAAAAGATTGCAAACAAGGGGTTCAAACTGTAGAATTAATTTGAATTTAGTACATGCCTCTGGGCCAAAACATACAATTACGAAAATATGATTTCATTTAAACTTTGTTCTTCAGGAAGTGTTATCGATTATATTGGTACATTTTTTGTTCACATAAATATGAAGTTCTACATATTCCTTCAAGTTCCTGACGCAGTTCCAGTATGCATCCAAGCTGCAGTTCTTTGTTATGATTTGGAATATACGATTGGCACAGAAAGGCTCAACAAAGGGTTTGAAAATTATTAATGTGGAAACAATCTTGCTTGTATAACTTCTGCAAATGAGTTTCATTTTTCATATGGTTGTTTTCAACTCTTCTGTGGATGCAAAAAACGTTTATATTGTACATATGCTGGTGTATAAAATTGTCAAATGCTAATAAAGATATTTGAGAAAAGAAATCATTTACAGAGTTTCCATTTTCTCACCAAGAGGGTTTTCTCTGGGTTCTTCAGTTTGCTCTGATATTTCATGCAAGTAGGTGGACTGGTTATGCCAAATTCAGGATACATTCCCATCTCATTTCCAGTGATCCTTGGATAAGCATGCATTATGACACTGGGCAGGATAAAACAATTAATGAAGATGGATAAATCAGTAAACATTAAATTATAGTGTTATATTTTTATAGTTATAATATTGGTTTTGTGATCTGTATTTATTTTAGCCAATTGACAAATTGGCTAAAAAGTCTGAATAGCTAAAAATGCTTAGTTGGTAATGCTTTACATGAATTTACTTTTAATCACTATTATTTACTGCATTACTTAACCATTCTAATTCGCTTCAATAAACAATTTTTGTCAATTTACAACAAAAAGTTACTTTATTAAGATGTGCTATTCTTTTATTCATTGATGGTGTAAAATGTATTTCACTTCCTGTGTTCTTATCTTAGTTTATTTGATTTATTACTTGAATTAAAAAATTATACTGATGTCATATTAATGGTGGATTTTATGTTTGAACTAATGAGTTAAACAAATTAAAAAAAAAAAAAAAACTATTTAACTGCATCCAAAACTATTTCTTGACATGTCTGACAGTATCTCATCATAGATGGCAGCTCAATTTAAACTGAATCCTAGCAAAAGTAAACTGTTGTTCATACCAGGTGATTTATCTCCATGTCAAGATCTTGCCGTCTTTATGTAGAACACTTTGGGCTACCATAGAGTAACCATGGACAAACAACTGACCTTTCCTTTTTTTGATTTCTTGTTTTATATGGAGAATGTGTCTCTTTCTGCCAACACAGGACACCCAGGTGCCTGTTTAGGCCCTTGTCATCTGTAGATTAGACTACAGCTACTTGCTCCTGGCAGGTCTGCCTCTGAAAGGCATTCAAACTCTGTAACTGATTCAAAATTCATCTGCATGAATTGTTTTCTATGTTCCAAGGAACACCACACCACTGCTATGCTCTCTTCACTGGCATCAGATTTAAAACACTTATGCTCCACTACAAAGCCTAAAAACGGACCAGTGCCCCCGAACCTCACAGCTCTTACCGCACTCTGATTTGCACCATGCTCCCTCTGATCCTCAACTACTGTTCGACTAGTCCCAACATCTCTTTGTGTACACACTTCTTTGTTCTGGCACCCAGGTGATGGAACAAACTTCATGTCTAAACAGCTGAGTAAATAAAACTTTCATTGATTCCCAAATGAACGGTCTAACTTTGTGATGTAACTCTAAATAACACATCTACTGAGCCATGTTCATGTATATCTGAACTTAATAAACTGAATAAAATCTCAGCATCTGCCAATTCCACTTATACTGTAACTCTTTTGTCCTATTTTACATATTGAGATTAAAAACTTCCAGCTCATTACAACTCAAAACAAGGTTTAAGAGAGTTTGATTATTAAAGCAGTAATTCTGCCAGTAAGTCTACTCATGCAACAAAGAGAGAGATGAGAAAGATGCCGTAAGCACATGTCTTGTCCTGACAGCATTTTGTTGTTTCAGGAATTTTCTCCGGCTTCCAAATGTCTTAAATAATTTCCAAATGTGTTAATAATGCTTTTCAAAACAAATCCATCAAACATGCACACACTTATCTATGAATACTGTGCATACACAAAGTATCAGAACTGTTGCTCATTTAACCTTTTATTGTTTTTTCATTACATTCTTTCTCTAGTGGCTGCTGTTAACGAAAATGAAAAGTCACAGAGGTCACACTTTTTCCCCATTTTAAAGATTGATGTGAACATTACCTGAAGTTCTTAACCAAAATGTAAATTATTTTATGCACTGCACTGCTGTCACGTGATTGGCTGATTGATGGGCATAAGTGTGTGTATACTTTCTATTTAACTAAGAATAAAATATCAGTAAATTATAATACTAGATATTATATATTCTTGTATATTATAATACTAAAATCTTCTTCTTCTTTCGGCTGCTCCCATTAGGGGTCGCCACAGCGGATCATCCGTCTCCATACCCCCTTGTTCTCTACATCAGCCTCTTTCAAACCAACTATCTGCATGTCTTCCTTCACCACATCCACAAACCTCCTCCTTGGTCTTCCTCTTTTCCTCCCTCCTGGTGTCTCCATCCTCAGCATTTTCTTACTGATATACCCCATGTCCCTCCTCTGCACATGTCCAAACAATGTCTCAATCGCGCCTCCCTCACTTTGTCTCCAAAACGTCTCACATGCACAGTTCCTCTAATAAACTCGTTTCTAATCCTGTCCATCCTCGTCACTTCCAATGAAAATCTCAGCATCTTCAGCTCTGCTACCTCCAGCTTTACCTCCCGTCTTTTACTCAATGCCACATTTTCTAAACCATACAACATTACAGGTCTCATCACAGTCCTATAAACTTCCCCTTTCACTCTCACAGATACCCATCTATCCCAACTAACTCCTGCCAATCTTCTCCACCCACTCCACCCTGCCTGCACTCTTTTCTTCACTTCTCTAACACACTCTTCATTACTTTGCACTGTTGACCCCAGGTACCTGAACTCCTCCACCTTCTTCACCTCTTCTCCCTGCAACCACACCCCTCCACTGCCCTCCTTCTCATTCACACACATGTACTCTGTCTTGCTCCTACTGACTTTCATTCTCCTTCTCTCCAGCGCATACCTCCCGCTTTCCAGGCTCTTCTCAACCTGCTCCCTACTCTCTATACAAATAACAATATCATCTGCAAACATCATAGTCCACGGAGACTCCTGTCTGACCTCGTCCGTCAACCTGTCCATCACCACTGCAAACAGGAAAGGGCTCAGAGCCGATCCTTGATGCAGTCCAACCTTCACCTTAAACCGGTCTCTCGTTCCTATTGCACACTTCACTGCTGTCCTCATACATGTCCTGCACCACCCTCACATACTTCTCTGACACACCTGACTTTCTCATACAATACCTATATTATAATACTAAAATAATATTCGACTGCTGCCCAATCCTCACAGCACTGTCCCTTACGGTCCCTCCTGCAGGTGGTGAGCCCACGGGAAGGCACACCGTACTTGTGGAATTATGAAAAATTACTATGAGTCATTGTTATACATTCTAACAAAGTGCTGTTGTGGGATGTTATCTTTACACATGCTACAGTATGTGGATGACATCCAGGAACAGAAATGGCAAAATACTCTGTAATTCACACCTGTCATGCTTGCTGATTTAGTCACGCCTCCCACACTCAGGTGGTGCTGAGTTTCCCGAAAGTGCAGCACTCATAAAAAGGAAAAGTGTCACCTGGTAAGCCATTTGCTGGTTATGACGTGTTATTCTTGAGAAGTCTGAAGCTGAACTTGCTTTATTGTTTGCTTTAACGTTTAGGCCTGAGGACATTTTGGCTGTCGGCGTAAGCCCAACCTCTGCTATGATGGGCGGTGAACCAAACACAATCCTGAAGGCATTTTAATACACTATAATGAACAAAACAAAAAAATAGAGATTAACAGCAAAAAGAAGAGCTGTGAGTAGAATTGGTTGAGAAGATGTGAGGGAATGAGAGAAAGAGAGTAATAAAATGAAGTGGGAGAAGACATTGAAACAAGAAAAGAGGATAAGAGAAGAAAAAAGACATGGAAGTTTTGTGGTAATAAACCTGCTCCCTGTTTAAATAAGGAAACGATATTGTTGTTTTTGCTGCAGCATGACGGTTAAACTCACTATATATCATTACATCTGACAAAAAAAGGAAAGAAAAAGAAAACAGCTGAATTTAAATGACTGGCTAAGGGAAGAGAAGGTCCTGCTGTAATGAGCAATGTCATTACTACACCTCTTTGCTGTAACCAACTTGTGCACGTGATACTGTATGCGAATCCGTCCTGTATAATATTATATCATTGCACTTTTACTTTCAATTATTCAGTAAATTCCAGACATAAACACTTTCACTTTCCTAAAGGCCAACTTTCACTTCTCTTGAAACATGATTTGTATTTCTAAAACAAAAAGTTCTCAAAAGTGTGCAAACCTATTCTTTTATTGTTTTTGAGACACATTCATGCTCCTTTTGGTTATATGAAACAAACTAAGAAGAAGACTGGAATAAATTTCTGTGGACAGATAAGTACAAATGTAACATTTAAGGCACTAACAGAAGCACATACGTAAGATAGAAAACAGGAAAGAATATGCTACCAAACTTATTTACCCCCACAATCAAACATGGAGATGGAATTGAATAGGTTTGGGTTTGTTTTAGAAAAGGGAAGGTTGGAGACTTATTCCAGGTGAAAGGTATACAGAATCAACATGTCTACCATTCTATACAATTTGATATGGATATGGACTATGGCTAATGGGAACAGACAGTAATGAAGTAAATACAAAGTAAATATAATTTACTGTACTTAAGTAGTTTTTTCACTTATCTGTTTTTTACTCAAGTATTTTTTTAGGGAGACTTATACTTTCACTTCACTACATTTCAAAGACAAAAATCTTTTTTATTCAACTACATTTTGCAAAATCAGTTGTTCCTTTTTATTTATAAGTGGATAAAAACATTATTGATTACCATCTTGCTGGGGGCAGCACGGGGAGTCCATGAGGAGTTTTTTAACCACTCATTTGCATTGGCACATCATACATTTTTTTTTCATGTAATGCTCACTGAACCTGTTCGGGACTTGGAGTGTGCACCCACCGCCCGGAGAAGTTCCCTCACTCACACACAGTGGGAAAAGAGTGATGGAGGTTGGCTGATGTTACTTCAGCCTTCAGGGTTTTCAGTGGGAGGACTGACAAGACTTGGAGTGATGTGACATTAGGGAGAAGAGCTAAATTAAAATTGAAATTATGCATGACAAAAAAAGATCTAAACTCTCATGAGCCCTATTCAGAAAAAAAGAGGAAATAAGTAGGAGGAAACATGCAAAAGAAAAAGGTGTGCATGAAGCGTGTTATGAGGATAGTAAAGGCTAATGCATTTAAAGAAATAGGCTAATAACTGTATATCGCTTATGTTATGTTGTGTTGCCTGGTGTGCATAAAGCAACAATATTTCTTTTAGCTTGCATTACATTATATTGTACAGTATGTAGTTTATCATAATGTGTTAAGCTACAAAACAATTACAACCTCACTACTCTAATTGGATTGTAGTTAGGGTTGCCAACTTAAGTCAAAGAAAATAAGGGACACACTTTGGTCATAATAGGAAAATAAGGGACATTATATGGGACGCTTTAAATATTTGTACTGTACCACCTATTGTATGTCATTTCAGTGTTTGCATAAAAAGTCTGTTTTTATTTTGCTTAAATTAAATGCTAAAATAATTCTCCGATATAGACACGTTTTTCTTAACCTATTTATGTATAATTTTATAAAAAAAAAAAAAAAATCTAATATTATATTAAAATGTCACACACCTTTCAGATAAACCACCTGTATGAGCAAATTGTACCACCATAAAATTGTGATTGCAACAATGAGAAACAGATTAAGTCTTTGAAAGCTGTCATTTTTATTTTAAAGTTCTTAAATTTGTAACAAATCTCAATCATGTAATGTGCAATTAAAAACTACAGATTTTGTTAAGCTCAGCTTATTTTATATAAACACAGCAAATGATTAAATGTAAACATGTACTTCATGTGGAAATGTTACAGTAAATGTACAAATGTAAATGTAAATGTTTTTATTTTATTATTTTTTATTTTTTATGAACAGTGAAAACAAACGTGCAATGATTTAACAAACTAAAGTGCAAAAAAAAGAAAGAAAGAAAAAAAAGAAAAGATTTTAACTTTTTCTTTCTTTGCTTTTCAGATCCCATCTAATTTTTCCAATGAGTATTACTTCTCACTTCTTGCAGCAGCAAGGATTTGTTTGTCATGAAGTACAGTTTTGTCAAATTCATAACACAAGTTAAACAAAGCATCTGTTCTTTGAGTCACTCCACTTGTTTTTTATTACAAAGAATATCCACAATGAAAAAATCTAAAGTGAAATAGCAGAGATAAGGATTAAGATCACAGTTATCATCGAGGTGAACTGTATAATACAGAACAGAGCAACTGCCTTTATGTGTAAGCCCATCACCTGACTAAGCAATAATGAAATTTTTTTTAATTATCTTAAATGCACATTAATCAATTCTTGTATTTAAAACAGTAGCCTACCATATCTGCCTCAAGAGATTTAGTGACAAGTGTCACAAAAAAAATAGAAATTAAACTCTGGGTCCTTTGCTGTCAGTTGTTCCTTCGATGGGTCTCTGTGGACACTGCCATAGCTTACAGAAAACTCTCTCCTGCATAAATTACAATTTGCCATGTACAAATTTCCCTGGACCTTGCCACGCTATGGGTTCTGTGTCTCCCATTCTGATTTATATTTCTGTAGATTCTGTTTATTTCATCGTTTTTTTTTTCACAAGGGGGACTAGTTGCTATCTTGATCTACTCGCTGTAAAGTTAAACCTCCCGCGACCGCGCTGTCAGCTTAGCTAGCATCCACGTAATGAAGCAACACCCAATGACAGAGAGCTCTTTGTCATGAGCGTACACACTTAGACGTGCACACACACCCACCTCTTGTACCAGTGGCGGGCCGGGCATTTGGTACCTGGGCCTTCAATCAAAATAAAAATAAAATACAACCTTTTCACCAGAGATGCATACTCACAATTTATAATGTTCCTCAGAGGCTGTAAGCCAGTGGCACCACTCGTATTCACTGGTCTGGAAGTGGCAAACAATCCATTGCTAGCTAGCTTCGGGATTGGCCGACCTCTCCTCACGATGTCTAGCTTTTCTTGAAAATGGATTTTTATGTATGTCCGAGACCAAATCAATTTCTCCTCCTCCGTCAGCCATTAAAAAGTCTAACTCTGATGTATTAATGTGTGCAGAGTGGTATAGATGTGTTTTGCTAGTCGAACTTGGCTTTAACAGTTTCCCTCTGACCAACCAAACAGAGAACGGAAAAATGCTGACGTTTTTCTGTCCGAGCTAACTTTAAGGCGAATATGAAATCTGATTGGTTAAAGAAACAGACCAATTGCTAAAAAAAACCTAATTAACATGGGCCAGCACTACTGATTCTGAAAGCCCTGGCAGATAAGATTGACATGGCAGCACATAAAGGCTGAAATCTGATTGGTCAAAAAATCTGACATCCACATACACGTGCTGAAAGCAGGGCAGCCAAGAGAAATGCTACAAAATGAAGAGAATAAACTGTTGGGAATAATTAATAAAATTTAGGTTGTAAATGTAGGTCAGTGCTTCTGATAGTGTATAGGCCAGCAGAGAAGGCCTTGCAGGCCCTGACGGCCCACCACTGTCTTGTACTTATAAAGGTTCATGCACAGATATTAACTGCACATTTAGCCTATACACACTCTTCTACTCTAAATGTAGATTATAGTATGGGTTTAATACGGAACGCTGCTTTTATGTCTTTAATACGGGACGATTCAGTACTATACTAAAAGGTTGGCAACCCTATTTGTTTAAGGATATAGATATTGTACTGTATGTATTTTATGGCTACAATTAGCCAAGGAGTTTTATGGTTCTTGGTTCTGCAAGTTTGATAAATTGTGCACAATGTATTTAATTGTGCAATAAATGCATTTAGGATGATATTTATACATAAAATGGAGCTCTTCAAAATGTATCCAAATTTGTGGACTGCTCTGAGAAAATGTGTTACTCATCCTGTGACGATTTCTGAAGCAGTTATCTATTTAGCACCAACATACAGTTCAGCATCAGTTGAACAGCAGGCAGATAATTATGCGAGGAAAAAATGACCACCAGCTGGTAAGAAGCACATTTGGCAAGTTTTACAAGAGGGATGCCTAAGTATTGTAGCTATTTTCAGCTGACTCAATATATTTAATAATCCAGTTTTTAAAATCATTCTCAATAGTCTATTCTCTTCTATTCTCTTTTATAGTTTTTCTCTTCGTTGCAAATTCCTGTGTATATTCATCTAAGAATTTATACCCAATCATATTTCCGCTATCACATGTTGCTGGGGTCAAAGAAATCTGCCTTGAGAAACAACAGTCCAGCTACCTGTAGCTTCAAATACATGGGGATGGAGCTGTCGCTTCAAAATCAGATTTCGAGTTGGGGACAAGCGTACAATAATGCCTACATTTTCGGATCCTTCGATGGGATTGTCAGAGAGAACACTAGTCAGAGCTGCTGATTTATTGTGTGTACACTTTAGAAGATAGCAAGCATAGAATTAGAAATAGATGCTGAGTGATTAAAGTGGTTTCTATGAAAGAGAAGTAGAACATTGTGTGTATCTGTGTGTGTGTGCGTGTGTGAGAAAGAGAGAGAGAGAAAGAGAGAGAGAGAGAGAGAGAGAGAGAGAGAGAGAGAGAGAGAGAGAGAGAGAGCATTTTAAAATACACAGAGATAAATAGGTAGTGTCAAAAACATGTTCTTATCGAACTGAACACACACATACACCAGGCACACCATGAGATAATGTTTTGTTTCCAAAAAAGGACTTTTTGTTTGGAAAGTATCTTTTAATTTTCTTTTCTTTTTGAATTTTGTTTGGCAAGTTTAGCAAGAGATTGATTTGGTGTTATTTAGAGTTTTTCTTGTGTATTCCTTTGTTTATACTGTACAGTTGGAAACTATAGTCATAGCTGATGACTACAGGACATCACACATCTGCTGACACTCAGTCTGCTTGTGTGTGTGTTTGACCACAGTTTTAAAAAAAAATTCACACTGTTTTTCGTGTATTATTTTTATTTGTTGATTTATACACCACTGATTGAATTTTCAGATCAAATGGTATATTCTGGGACACTCCTCACAGCAGTAACATGAAAAACAAGTAAAGAATCAACAATCAGTTTCACCGCTTTCAGAATGACTTCCCGACGTGTTATTCCTGATATTCATCCTGTTTTAACAGAAGTTGAAAGACGGTTATGTTTGTAGGAATCTAATCATGGTGATGAATGCGAATGTTAGACTTTACTTGAGTCTCAGAATGACTCAAAGCAGGTAAAAACTCAAAGCTGAAGTCTGTATCAACGTAAACTGACTTTTTGCTGATAACTGTTTTTTTCTTGCCACAGTCGCCATGGCTGCTCATCAGGGATAAATACACATCGTTTACCTTAACTGTTAAATTCTGTAAAGCTGCTTTAAGACAGTGTCTGTTGTGAAAAGCGCAATAGAAATAAACTTGACTTGACTTGACATGACAGATATAATCACAACATTTTTTATAGAAAACATTAAGCATAAAATAAAACAAAACAAAATCTTTTGAAGGATTTACTGGACATTATATTTTACAAAAGCATCTCTAAACATTGTATTTTTTTTAATATTACCACAAACTTGAAGGAGCACAATTATCTTTGGATGTACTAGAATTTTTCCTTGACTTGAACTAAAACTGTGGTAGTGCCAAACCTGTGCCAGCATGGTATTACCCATGTTCCCAAAGCGAGATCCATGAAGATATGATTTACAATGGGTTGGAGTTGAAGATCTTGAGTGGCCTTCTTTAGAGCTCTGACCTCATCCCTATTTAACACCTTTGGGATAAACCATTGTGTCTGAATGAAGGCAAATTTCTACAGGAATACTCCTTAATCTAGTGGTACATCTTTCAAGAAAAGTGAAGGTTATTATAATAGCAAACGGGGATTAAATGAGGAATGGGTTGTTAAAGCACAATCAGGTGATACGATCAGGTGTCCAGAAGCGTCTGTCCATGTATTGTACTTAAATATCAAGAAAAGAATTTTTCAGCAAATGGATTTTACATTACTTCTTGTTTTTACACACTTAATGAGTTACAACAGTTTATGCAATTATCTTTTTTTTTTTAGCTATATTCACATTAAAGCTATTAATATTTCATGGAATCAAGTAAACTTTTGTACGTCGCTCTGGATAAGGACGTCTGCTAAATGCCGCAAATGTAAATGTAAAAGAAAAATAATGCACTTGTATATGACAAACTGACAAACTGCTTTAAAGGCAAAACTACTTGAAACCGGGAATCATTGTGTCAAATAATGTTTTCCTTTTTCAAGTAAGAAACAAGTTTTTCTGAAAAAAAAAAAAAAAAAAAAAAGCCTGAATGTCTGTAACCAATGGGTTCCCAGGAAACACAGATATATTCAGCATGAATCACTACAACAGCTAGAGACATGTGTATACACGGATTACACGTTATATTTTAGGAAATAATGCTTAACGTTATAAGATTCAATACAAAGACATTGAAAGCAGCTGTTGGAAAGGGAAAACACTGGACTTGGATGAAAGTATATTAATTATTGATGTCATGAACTGTCAGAGTCTTTTTACATCTTACATTTCATGTACTTAGGATTAAATGTTATTTCTTTGTGGCTTATTAATGTTATGAGATCAAGAGAAATTTGAGGAAATTCCATAACGTTAAACGTACTGTAACTATATAAAAAA
Organism: Silurus aristotelis; assembly: GCF_946808225.1. Lineage (NCBI taxonomy): Eukaryota > Metazoa > Chordata > Actinopteri > Siluriformes > Siluridae > Silurus > Silurus aristotelis. Next base: position 10,790,637 of record NC_139582.1, read on the forward strand.
CATGACATGTCATTCATTAACAAATTCAAAAAATTTATGTTTTGGCGAATTGCTATGGCAGATAATAAAAAACACACTTTGGGATATTTAGTTGTAGGAAAATAATTGACCCTGTGGTGGTAACAGCAAACCCGCTTGTTTCCAGCACCCCATGGTTGAGTATATTCCAATAACTGAATGACATGGAGGGTTTGTTCTTACTTGTTACATTGCTTTTGGTCTAGTAGTGTAGGGTTGCTAAATGTTAACTAATGCATGTTTCTAGATTTTAATATTTTGATTTTTGAAGGAAGTTCTAATGTTTCTTTAGTCAAATAGCTCGACTTAGGTGGATCATCCTCTTTGTAGGTATGTTTTTATGTGTGTGTATATCTATAGATATAAATAGATAGATAATGTGTGTGTGTGTGTGTGTGTGTGTGTGTGTGTGTGTGTGTGTGTGTGTGTGTGTGTGTGTGTGTGTGTGTGTTCACATGCATTTTAAGTCATAGAACTGGTCAAACTTGTAACACAAACCTCCCCATTCTGTCAAAATGATTTATATATACACACACACACACACACACACACACACACACACACACACACACACACACACACACACACACACACACACACACACACAAACACACGCATGATGAAAGAAATGATGGGTAAATTGCTAGAAAGAAATACGCAGAAAGAAAGTATGAAGGTGTGATAGAGAAAAAGGATAGAAAGAGGGTTTGGCATCGATCGAGAGATAGATGAAGTGAGTATTGCAGGTAGAATGAAAGAGTGGGAGGAAAGGAAGTCTTTAGGCCGTGTGCACACAGGTGTGTGTGAGTTTTGACAGTTTGATTCATGAGCATTCCACCAAAATAGATTTGATATCTCAACATCTGCTATGGGAAAACCATAAGCCTGATCAGTATGAAAACATTCAGCCTAAAGGATTGTGCTGTGTTTAAAAGATTTAGGAGTTATAACA
>NC_139582.1:10796606-10829106 GCF_946808225.1 Silurus aristotelis
AGAACGACCCATTAATTTTGTTAATTTTTATGGTCCAGGCTTATGCTAAAATGCTTTTTTCCCTCCATATTTATCTACAGTCCATACCGCATAATTCAATTCATTTTTATTTGTATAGCGCTTTCAACAATGAACATTGTCTCAAAGCAGCTTTACACAGATAATGTGGTGATAAAAATGAATATGTTCTTTATAAGTGTAGGTTTTTCCCTGATGAACTGTGGCAAGGAAAAACTCCCCGAGATGGCATAAAGAGGAAACCTTGAGAGGAACCTGACTCAAGAGAAAACCCATCCTTATCTGTGTTTCACCGAATGTCTATTTATTGTAGATAAACGATGTTGTGGGGTACAGTGATGGTGATCAGAAGCAAACTGTAGTCCTGAGTCAGTGTAGCAGACTGTTGACATTATCTACAGTCCAAATCCATTATCAAAGCTCCTGTTCTTACTCTGGAATTTCATGGAACCGCCCAAGGCGTAAATGGAAAACCGTTCCCAGCTGCACAGAGTGGCCTCCAAAAAAACCCAGATTGCTTTGCAAATGTATTAAAAATAGTAAAATTGAAATATTGCATTAATATAAGTATTTTTACCCTTGTGTACACTTAAACCTTGGTGACATTTATGTAGCCTAAATGCTTACAATGTCTTCAGTGGTGGGCTTTGCATTTGACACAGAGGTCTTTAGTGGTGTCTTTCCTGTATCATTCCACCTCTTAATACCATTGACACCACGGCTATAGAAACCATCAATATTATACAAAATGCAGTATTAAAGAGCATTGCATCACAGACAGGTATCACATGCAGTGTCAATAAATGCTATTACTAAAGCAAAAAACCCATTGAACACATCTCAACAAGTCTCCTTTCACTGTAGCCACAGCTGGGCTGCCCATCCATGCTGCCTGCTCGTCTATTATTTCTGTGCATTATGGTTTTCCTGGAGATTTCAAATGAAGTGTGTTTTTGTTATTTATTCATTCATTCATTCATTTTCTCCCGCTTATCCGTAATTCGGGTCGCGGGGGCAGCAGTCTAAGCAGGCCCCCGCCTTCGACTGCCGCCCAATCCTCACAGCACCGTCCCTTACGGTCCCTCCTGCAGGTGGTGAGCCCACGGGAAGGCGGCCCCACGTCACTCCGACGTCACGGACCTTGATATTTCCCTCGTAAGAGACTAACTTTTTGTTATATTCCACACAAAAATAGAAATATCTAAGTAAACACAAAAGTATAAATGTTTCATGGAAAAGCTTCACAACGGTTTTTAACTGTTTTGACTGAGCTTTTCAGCTGAGCTGCTGCTCATGATGTCCAGCTTGTAAGTATATCCACAACCAAAAAAAAACCAAAACGAAACCCCCCCCCCAAAAAAACAGCCATTAAATCCACACGAATATATGTGAGCTTTTGCAGTTTGCTACAGGAGCAGTTTGCAAGCACTAACTAGTGCACTGTCTAACCATCCAATCTAAGTATGGGAAAATGCAGGTGTTATTCTATGTCTGCTTAATGGTCTTGGATTGGCCAACTTGAAATCTGATTGGTTAAAGCATCAGCCTTTGATCAAAATGGATTCGAAGCTCCAGGTGCCTGCAGTGTTAATTGTGAATGGCTAACGGCAGTTTTCTTTCTCCCTGGCAACAAGTGATGCGATGGCTGAAATCTAATTGGATAGAAAATCTAACCTAAAATGACAGTATGTTGTGCTGCTCCTTGAAGCTGTGAATCCAAGAGGAAAGCTAGGAAATGAACAAAATATACTATTGGGAATAATTGAATACTTATGCATGGACAAAAATACATTCAAATATAAGTCAGTGATTCTGGTAGTGTTGCTGGTCCTGACAGTCTGCCATTGCATTTCTGTGAATCATTTTGAAAATGGCTCTACACATTGATCTGAGTCTAGCTGTGGCAAATTAATAAGAAAATGTATATCAGGCAAAATTAAGCAAAAGGAATAAAGGCATAAAATGTATAGGTTATTGTTACAGTGTGTGATGGTGTATTTCTTTAAGCTGTTTAGAAACACAATGACCACTCCAGTATACTTAGATAATGTTGATGTTTAAATAAATATTTTAGTGAAATCGTATATTGTTATTCCCCTTAGACCACAACAATTTACCAACCATTACAAGTCACATCAAATGTATTTTCTGTTTTGCACCATCCACAAACCAAGTTAGTTCCTGTTCTTGGCAGCTGCAAACAGTTGTTCCAACACCAGCCTTTTCTTTTGACAAAATAAAAATGCACAATTTGCCATGTTCACTGAGATATCACATGCCTTAATGTAAAAGAACGAATGACACTGTAAAATCCTTAAAAAAGCAAAAAACATCACCATGTCGTCATGAAATAAGCATTTTGGATTATGAAATCAAGTCTATGAAATGACTAGGTAACATCAGAGATGGAAGTCAAAACAAGAAACAAGCAAAACAAGTAATTTGAGGATGAGGTATGAAACACACAATCAAAAAGTCACAATGAAACCCAACATGGAAATAAATCAAGAAGATACTAAAGAATACCATTCAATATTTTATTTGCTTGTTTATTTCCTCTCCATACAGACTGATAACAGCGGTATCTGGTGATATTTATTGAAAGATACCGAGTCGTCCCTGGAAATGAGTTTGACGCCACTCTTTAGCGTGTCTAGGTGATGCATTATGCACACCAAAATAAACCTACAGTACAGTACATAATGTAATAAATGCTTCGAATGTTACAATAAAGAACTGTGAAAATTTCTATAAATAAACCCATGCGCAAACACACACACACACACACACACACACACACACACACACACACACACACACACACACACACACACACACACATTGGTATAGATAGGGTGATAATTTTAAACAAATACGATGTAATTAAATTGAAATGAATCATGTAGACGCAGGACAAATTCATCAGTGGAAATGAAAGCTAGATAAAAAGAACCCTGAAGCAACATTCATGTGTATATATATGTGTACAGGTGTGTGTGCGTGTGTGTGTGTGTGTGTGTGTGTGTGTGTGTGTGTGTGTGTGTGTGTGTGTGTGTGTGTGTGTGTGTGTTTTCAAGAAGTTTAATTTATAATCTTATAAATAATATAACTCACACTGTGGCATGACAGAGCATGAACAAGCAGATCGCCCATATCTCTTTCTCTCTTTCTTTCTCTCTCTCTCACACACACACACACACACACACACACACACACACACACACACACACACACACACACACACACACACACACACACACACACACACACACACACACACATATCTTCAAACATTTTCATTGTTTTGAACAATGAATACACTCTCTGAGGAAAAGTTTTTCAATAACAGATTTTTTTTATTTTTTTGAAAAAAACTAATTAAAACATTAAAACTTGTTTCAACATTAAAACTTGACCACTTTACTTGGTTTTGAACTACATGTTCAGTATGTGATGTGATACATGTAGTATTTTCATAGCTGTGAAATGATTAACGTTTGTAAAAATGCAATGTCACTAGTAAAATTTTATAATACATTTATATATTTATGGGTGTAACTAATAATTCGATTTAGAATAAATATATTGAATGCGGTCATAACTTAATAAACATAGCCAAAATCATAGCCAAGTGAAGAGAAGAGCTGTGAGGTAGATTCTCAGCTTTTATGTTTTACTCACAATACACTATATGACCAAAAGTACAACCACATGTGCTTGTTGAACATCCTATTCCAGATTTATTTTCCATTTACTCTTATAAAAAGCTCCACTCCTCTGAGAAAGGTTTGTACTAGATTTTGTAGCATGCCTGTGAGGATTTGATTAAAAGTCCTCTGAAAGCATTTCATGCTTCAGTTCATCCCAAAGGTGGTTAGTGAGGTTGAGAAAGATTTAAAGAAATCCAATGAACAAGCAAAAAAGTGTGGAGCACCATATTCCTGAGAAACCATATAGTGTACATCATTCTCAAACCTTTCCCATGTTGCTAAACTGACAACATTTTAGCAAATCATTTGTTCAATCAATGTGTGTGTGTGTGTGTGTGTGTGTGTGTGTGTGTGTGTGTGTGTGTGTGTGTGTGTGTGTGTGTGTGTGTGTGTGCGTAAAATGCAATGAAAACAGCATGTCTGAAAACCACAATGAAAACAGCATGTCTGATTAACATGTATACATTTCACATGGCTGTCCTTAGAAGAATATCAGGTTTCAACATCCAGCCTATTACAGAAACAATTTTTATGTTTAATCGATTATAAATTGTGGCTTTTGGCACAGTGCCAGACATGTCATGGATATTTCAACAGCGATGCTCCTTCGTAGAAAACCACAGAATACCTCCAGAATACCAGCTTCTCACATAACCTTGACGAACAGCTCTGAGTAACAAGGCTCTCACACCTTTCTGCCTTTTTTTTTTATCACTATCTTTTTGTGCATCCTTCTAGCTTGTCCTATCTCATCCTGTAGACGTCTGAGTCACTCTTCGATAGAACCGTTTACCTCGTCTTTCCTGTTTAAACCAGACCTTTGGCCCGGAACGAGAGTCAAAAATAATATTTTCCATTTCGAGGCAGAACAGTGCTTTTGAGTAAATCATTGGTGGAGAAGATTACATGACCCTCACACTTCACCCTTCACATGGGACAAAACTTGATTTTTTTCTTGCTCATGTTCAATAAATGTTTGTAAAAATAAATAAATAATTTAAAGATATTTATTCATAGAACCTGTTCAGTGTAAAAAATGGTTAGCCAAATAAATTAATGTAAATAACCTTATCAAAAAAGCAATACATTAGAATAAGCTCTATGTTCCTTATACTCTAATAATAATAATATTTAATCAAAACAATTATGGTAACAGTTTAAGTATAGCTTTAAAATCTTACAAAACTACAAACTTATATTTTCCTTAGAAAAACTAAATGACCATGCTGAGGTCACCTGTTTACTGCTCTACTGCTCTATAGTCCAGTTCTGATGCTTACATGCCCATTGTAAGGATACATTTGTAATGCATTGCTTTCAAGCACATGAGCTATTTACAAATTTTAGACAATGGAAATGACCAAAGACCTGTTTTATCATCCTACTTTCACAAGCGATGTAATGTGAGTGATGTAAACGATTAGTGAGTGATTCCTTCCTGAACTTTAACCATTAACAATGTGAGTGTATATTGGCCTGCCCTGAGGGAAATAACAAACAGAAAGACCTGTGGAGATTAACCTTTACACACAACAAAGCTACATAGCATTGAACTAAACTCTGAAACGTTGCTGATAGGCAAAAACCAAGTAATTAAAAAAATTATAAAAAGATTTCCGTCTATGTGTCTCCTGGTGTACAATGTACATACTATCTACAATATCTCTATTCTATGGACAAAAGTTTGTGGACACTTGACAATATGATTTATATGCACTTTTTGAACATCCCATTCCACATTTAATCCTCATTTGCAGTTGACGTTTCACTAGATTCTGAAGTGTGCTTGTGGAGATTTGTGCTCATTTAGTCACATGGATGTTACTAAAGTCAGCTACTGATGGATGGTGAGGAGACCTGGTGTGCAGTCAGTGTTCCAATTTATCCCAAAGGTGTTCAGAGTGCTATAGCAAAATCTTTCACTGCAACCAATGTAAAGAATGTCTTCAGGAAGCACAGGGGCATTGTCATGCTGGAACAGGTTTGGGGCTCCTAGTTCAAAATTTCAATTTCAGGAAAATAGAATGCTACCACATCCAAAGACTTACTGTACAAGTGTGTGCCTCCAACGCAAAAACCGCATACAGCTGTAAATGTAAGGTGTCCCAATACTTTGTCCATATAAAGTATCTATTTATTTATCCATCCCTGCATCTGTCCGTCCATCCATCCATCCATCCATCCATCCATCCGTCCATCCATCCATCCGTCCATCCATCCATCCGTCCATCCATCCATCCATCTATCCATTCATCCATCTATGCATCCATCTATCAGAGTGTTCTTGAAATATTTTTAAGGGATTTTTACTGCACTAATGAAATAATTTGTGTGGTGTGTGTGTGTGTGTGTGTGTGTGTGTGTGTGTGTGTGTGTGTGTGTGTGGTGAAAAAAAGTCACTACAATTTTTTTTTTTTTAAAAATGGAAAGATCTCTTTTTTTTCAACCCACAGCCTCAAATCTTTCTTTTCTTTGCTTTGTGTCTCTAAATGTTTTTTTTCTTCTGACAGTTGATTGATTATGAAACTCCAGCCAGCTCTTGGTCATGCTGTGTGTGTTTGGTTTAAAACTTCCCCACGCTATTTTTTCCAAACAACAGCTGTTTGCTCTAGAAAAGATCATTCACTAAGGTGTCCAAACTTAAAAAAAAACATGGAATATAATTTGTATAAGATTTTTTTTATTGTGGAAATAAAATGTTCAGGGTACGTTGATTAATTGAGAAAGGCTGACATACTAAAACTCTTAATATGTCAAAGCTATCTATGGGTGCATGACTAATTGGAAAGGCATACATTTTGTCAACTGTCAGTCACAGTAAATAATGTATGTAAAAGAGGGCAGATAAAAGGTTCTGTTGAGTGTTATGTTAAAGTGAGCAACAGTTTAATAAAATGCGGTAGTACTGGCTTTATCTGTTTCAAAAGAAGTGCATGTTAGCCTTCACCCTTCACAGTTTTATAGAAATCATAAATCTGTTTGTGGATAGACCTTGTACTGAATGTGGTTTTGGACTGCTTTGAGTAAATATGATTTCATATAGTTTTTGTTTTGTCACCTTACTGTGAGACATTTCATAATCTGTGCTGAAGAAATTATAAAAGATGACATATCTACAAAATTCTACACTTTCTGGTAAAATTGGCAGGGTATTTCTAGGCAGCAAAGCAAAAAAAAAAAACGTATTTTTCCATGTTCTATGTGAAAGTATAATGTATAAATATTGCAAAAACATTTAGTAGAGAAGAGGAATAAAAATATTTAATATCCTGGTGTGCACACCCTATTATAATGTGTAATGTGGTTGTGTTTAGGTCTTTTGGCAGCCTCCTTGATAAGATTTGTCTTGTCCATTGAGAAAATTTGGAGGGGTGTCACATTCTTATTGATGTCACTATGGTGCTTTATTTTCTCTATTTGTCAAAGAAAGCCTTTACTGTGTTTCTTGGTAAATCTAATGTTTTGGAAATTATTTTATATTTTAATGAGATTTGTTAGCCTTTTACAAACTGTTGATTGCACAATGACGTGAAGAAAATCCTATAAAAACAGAGAATCTTTAACTAAGTGTAGTCAGAATTATTTCAGACAGCTCTACAACAGTTATGTTTGTTAATTTTTACAGGTTGCATAAACTTTGATATCCATTGTACAAAAATATGCACAAACCATTTATTAGCCCCAACAAACCCTGAGGCACCTCTAGAATTTGCTCATCGTACGTTCATTTGGGATTTTCCCTGAGTGCCCGGAGCACAGATGTGTTGTAGTTTACTAGTATAAAACAGAAAGTAAAAGTGAAATCAGAAGAACACAGACACATACACATATACACTTTCACACTATGATCACACTTATTTCGAAAGTCAGAAAGAGTTCTGACATAACTTTTGCCTTCGCAAGAATAACATCAAAGAAATCCAGAGCAGACATAAATGCACCATTCCTTACAAAACAATCACAAAACAGACACACAAACACACACACCCACACACACACTGCAAAAAGCCAAAGATAGAAACAAATAGATATATTTAGTTCCTAATGACATTAATGCTATAACTTATTCAACAGGCATTATATACATTGTCACAATTATTAGGGAAAAGACATTAAATTTTATAGGCATTAATCTTTATTATGCATTATAAACAGTTAACACAGAAAAAAAATGCTTACCATTATAAGCAGTATTAATAATGTATAATATCACTAAATGCCAAAAAGTTTGAGTGCAGTGGATTATAAGACTTGCTGTTTTGGTAACACCTAACAACCACCTCTAACAACATACTGTAGGTCGTGATTATAGCTTGCTGAAGTATTTTTTGGTTTATAAAACGTTACTAATGAACTATGAACACAGTAAATTAATAATATATTGCATTAATAATCACACACACAAGGAATTCGTTTTGATGACAGAAGCTACTAGATACAACAACTTGAAAAAAAATGGGAAATACTTATTTGCAAGGGGGAAGTAAAGGATATAAATTGTGGCAGTGTGGCAGTTAGGCAAAGTAAAACCCATGAGAAAGTTAAAATGTTTATGAGGTGGATGACTTCATTATGACTATGATGATGATAATGATGATGATGGTTATGATTATTATAATGAAATAGAATGATTATATTGATAATAAATAAATGGCAGTTAATATCTAGTCATATGATGCATTATGAATTTTTCATAAGCTCCATTATAAAATATACTGTAGACATTATAGAATTATATATACATTATATAACATTTAAACCTATGACCATAACTGTCACGGATAGACCTGGCATCAGGGACTGAGAGTAAAACATGTTGTCGTTTATTAAACCTCGAATATACAAACACAAGAGAGTATGAAACCGGACTGCAGGAAAAGGTAGACTTAACTGAGTGCTTTACCCGAAGCGTAGCTAGGAGCATGGGAACTCAGGAAGTAAGAGCAGTAGGTATGGTCGTAAACTGTAGATCGGATGGTGAGTGATGTGTGATAACCCGCTTTTTACAATTCATAAATTGTTACCAGTTAATACATACAGTATATTTAAACCATTTATTTACATGGTTTAATATGTACATATTTAACACAATATATACATATAAATATGCGCCTCACAAACCAGAATTTCATACCGGATTGATTGAGGTGATTGGGACAGACGTTAATGGGCATGCTGGTGAAGGAGAACAGAGGTGATGAGGAGCTGATGGGTAGGTATTGCCTTAAGGAGAGGAATGTGGAAGGACAGATGGTGGTAGATTTTGGTAAAAGGATGGAAATGGCAGTGTTAAATACGTATTTAAAGAAGACGGAGGACCACAGGGTGACAAGAGTGGAGGAAGGTGCGCACAGGTGGACTATATTCTATGCAGGAGATGCAACCTGAAGGCGATTGGAGACAGTGTTGGCAGGTGATAGTGTAGTTAGACAGCATCGGATGATGGTCTGTAGGATGGCTTTGGAGGTGAAAAAGAAGAGGAGGAGAGTGAGGACTGAAAAAAGAATTAGGACACTGAAGGAGAAAGACTGTAGTGTGAGATTCAGGGAAGAGGTCAGGCAGGGGCTCGGCCGTGGTGAAGAGGTGCTGGATGATTAGGCAACTACTGCAGAAGTGTTTAGGGAGACATCAAGAAAGGTACTTGGTGTGACATCTGTCAGGCAGTCGCACGAATACTTCCGGTTCGGCAACACCAGAACACCAGCCATCTTGCTTCTGTATAAAGAAATGCCGGTTGCATGTACTTGCTGTCAGATTGTTTCGTTTGGCTCCCTGATTAGTAAGAGACATTCCAGCCTTCCTTTTCTCCTTGTGAAAAGTTTAGTTTCAGTTTTGTATCTCCCAGTTTCTCAGACTTTCGCCTCCCCTCTACTTCAGCTTGGTTTATCCTCTATTGCTCTGTTCTCCAGCTCTTGACCTCAGACTGTTTTCGGATGTCTGGTGTTAACACTATGAGTGCCAGGGCTGTGTGTTCATAGGTATTCTGGCCAACAATCTGGCCAGTTATGGATCCTGTGGATGCTCCTGATCCTGGTCCAGGTCTCCGCCTTCCATGAGTAGCAGCTCCTGGAAATAAATAAAACTCTTCAGCAGCTCATTCAAGACCAACTTTTGGCACCCAAACCACCACCAGTTGCGTCCCCATTCCACACCCAGCCCCAGCCCACACCCGATGTTTCCGCTACCTGGTAGCCACACCTTGTTTCCCTGGCTTGCTTCTTTGGAAAATCCGAACTTTGTCAGTCCTTCCTGGTGCAGTGTAGCTTGAATTATAGTCTCCAGTCATGCTTTTTTTCCACTGAGCAGGCTAAGGTGGCCTATGTCATCTTCTCATATCTGGACGGGCCTTGCGGTGGGCTACTGCAGAGTGGGAAAATCAGTCTTTTCTGGGCGCCCTCTTCCCCGCCACAGCCTATTGAGATTGCACGTCAGCATCTGTGTCTGGCGAAGAAGGAGAGACACTGTTTCCAGGGGCTCTGTCTCTTCTGTGGAGAGCCCGAACATAACTTATCTGCATCCCTTTCAGTACTCAAGACTTTTCACTGGTGGCCTTTGAGAACTCTGGGGCGGACGCAGAATTCATGGATCTAAACCTTCCCCGGCAGGTGCTGGGTTCTTTTTGTGTAGAAGTAAGACAAGAGCCTTCATTCTTGAATTGACAACTTGGGGTTAAATGCCATAACAGTCAAGAACTGTTACTAATTGCCCCTGATGTTCTCTGCATTCAACTCTCTACAAGGCTCCACCATCTTTTTCAAACCGGACCTCCAAAAGACTATCACCTTGTATGTATCCGGGAGGGAGATGACTCTAAAACCTTCAACACCCCATTGGGGCATTATAAGTACCTGGTCATGCCATGTAGCCTCACCAATGCGCCAGTGATGTACTTCGGTAAAGGCTAAATCACTATGTTTTCACCATGCATTTGGTACCTGGGCAATAAATAGGGATTTACCCGACTTAATCCACCTCTTAATACCACCACTAGCACATCGGGATTATAGAAACCATCAATACAATACAAAAACGCAATATAACAAGCGTGACATTAAAGAGAGAGGCATTTCACTTGTTGGGTGAATTTTTACCAATTTACTAAAGCAAGAAACCTAGTTAAGACACCTCCAAACCTCTACACTACCACCGCAACTGTACATATACATCATCTGAAACAGTTTAGAATCAATATTTGTCTAATAACATGACAAACACATAAAAAATGTGAATAAAATACAACCTACTCTCCAGAGATGCAGACTTATTACCTTTCTGCTCTCATCAACAGCAATGGCCACCGCCTTGGAATTTTATTCAGCACTATCAATTCTGTCATAAACCCGGTGTCTGTCGTCTTGAATGACGTTTCTGAAAACAAATGCAATGCATTTAGACAACATTTTTTGAGCAAGGTTTTGTCTGTTAGGCAAACCATTACACAAGTCCCCACTGTTGCTATTTCTACTTGTGCGGCCCAATGTGTGCTAGAGAACTTTGATGCTGTTACTCTGGTGGACCTCAGGAAAGCTGTCCACGAGTTGAAGCCCACCACCTGCCCTCTAGACGCTGTTCCTACCAGGATTTTGAAGGAGGCTGTTGACATCATAAGTCCCATTCTTGTCTCCTTCATAAACAGCTGCTTTAGCGTGGGTACTGTTCCCGCTGCTCTGAAACATGCTATTGTTAGACCACTGCTCAAGAAACCCAACCTTGATTCCTCCATACTATCAAGCTTCCGCCCAATATCTAATCTGTCATTTCTGTCTAAGTTGATGGAGAAGCTTGTTCTCACCCAGCTTCAGTCTCACTTTCAACTGCACGGCATTGGTGATACATTTCAGTCCGGTTTCAGGTCGAGACATAGCACTGAATCAGCATTATTGAGGGTCCATAATGACATTCTTGGAGCCTTGGATGGTAAAAGCTCTGTGGTTTTGGTGTTACTGGACCTTACCGCTGCATTTGACACCGTGGATCATGCCATCCTTATCTCTCGTCTTCAACATGTTGTTGGTCTGCAGGGTGCAGTACTAAATTTGTTCTCATCATACCTCACTAACAGAACTTTTCAGTAATGCTAGATGATCATTCTTCCTCGGTTGCTCCTCTGTCATCTGGTGTGCCTCAGGGATCTATTCTTGGTCCTATTCTCTTCTCACTCTATATGCTGCCACTTGGACAACTCATCTCCAATCATAATGTTAAATTTCATTTCTATGCTGACGACCTCCAGAGCTATCTTCCTGTGATTCAGAGTAATCGTTCTGCATTGAACCCTCTCCATAGTTGCCTTCAGGATATTAAACAGTGGCTTTCCCAGAACTTCCTTCATCTAAATGAAGAAAAGACTGAGTACATCCTGTTTAGCTGAGTATAAGGTCCTGCTGTTTGTGTTCAAGACAATTAATGATCTAGCCCCGCCGTACCTCGCCGAATTATTAAAGGTCTACCAACCAGTCAGAACTCTCCGCTCCTCTGGACATACCTCTCTGGTTGTTCCTAAATGCAACTACAAAAAGTTTGGAGGCCGGTCATTTGCTGTCCAGGGACCAATGCTGTGGAATGCACTTCCATCACACATACGATGCGTCACTGAGCTGAGTATTTTTAAATTGCAGTTGAAAACTCATTTGTTTAGACAAGCTTTTAACACGTAGCCCTGATTCAACTGTTATTTTATGCTCATTGTGTCTTATTTTAATTAATTTTCTTAATTTAAATTTTTTTATTTTTTATTTATTACTTTTAATTAAACTTTTAATTTAAATTTTTAATGTTTATTTTTTGCTTTACTGGAAAGCGCCTTGTGCTCCTTTTGGTGGTTGTAATGCGCTTTATAAATAAAGTTTGACTGATTGATTGACTCATAATTTGCACCGCTCCTCAGTGGCTGTAATCGAGTGGTACCGATCATATTCACTGGTCTGGAAGCAGCGAACAAACTGTTTCCCGGGCTGAGACAAGCTAACTGTCAGGGAGCTCCCTGCTTCTTCTCCTGTGCGCGCCCCGCCCGTCCTGAGATCCTCGCCTTCATACTGATTCCACACACCTGTCCCTCGTTACACACACACAGCACATAAGCACCTCACTCGCTCCACTCCAGCGTCCGTTATTGTCACTGTTGGACTCTGTGTGTTTGCTCTACAACGGTTTATTCATTAAACTCTGTTTGCTGGTGACTCGGCTTCTGCCTCATTCACTCCCGCCTTACACTAGCTAGCTTCGGGGTTGGCCGACCTCTCTAGCTTTTCTGGCAAATGGATTTTTAAGTGTGTCCTTCACCAAATCAATTTCTCTTCCTCTGTAGGAATTAAAAAAGCTAACTCAGATGTATTAATGTGTGCAGCATACTACAAACGTGTAGTAACAGTTTCCTTCTGACCAACTAAGGATGGAGAAATGCTCCAGCTGACGCTGTGAGGCGAATATGAAATCTAAATGGTTAAAGAAACAGACCCGTTGCTAATTCTCTCTATATCCGAAGAGCCAGCAGTATTATCTTTGTAGGCCCTGGGCAGATTAGTTCGACATGGCAGCACATAGAGGCTGAAATCTGATTGGACAAAAAATCTAACATACACATAAACATACTTGAAGCAGTGCAGCCAAGAGAAACACTATGAATTGAAGAGAATAGACTGTTAGGAATAAATTAATCAAATTTCATGGAACAAATATTAGAATATAGATTGTGAATGTGGGTCAGTGCTTCTGATAGTGTTTAGGACAGCAGAGAAGGCTTTGCTTCAGGATTCAGCCAGGATTCAGGCGGTAAAGGACTGGCCCCAACCCACCACCTGTAAGCAATTGCAGAGGTTCTTGGGATTCGGCAATTTTAATCACCGGTTCATCAGGAGCTATAGCTCTGTCGCGGCCCCCCTCACCAACTTACCTTCATGTGTCAGGTTTTCAACTGTATTGAAGGGGGCCATGTATTTTCTGTGTGCTGCCTCTTACAATCCAGACATCGGGGAAGAGGCCTCCAATATTTGGTGGACTGGGAGGGTTATGGCCAGGAGGAACACATCCTGGACCCTGACCTCATTTCTCATTTTCACAAGGACCACCCTGAGCAACCTAGTGGGCCATCTGGAGCTGCCCTGGAGAGGGGTACTGTCAGCCAGTCACACAAAGACTTACGTGGTCATGACGTCTGTTTCCGGGTCGGTGCCATCTTTTCTGTTCTCCAGCTCTCAACCTCGGATTGTTTTTTGACATGGTTTTCTTCCTCGGAAGTTACAGATTTTAAGGTAGAACGTGCAAGATTGTGTTATCATTGTGTTTTTTTTTTTTTTTTTTTTCATATGACAAAACCAACCAGTTCCTTTTGAAGTTACCATAAACTCTACTTGTTCTTTGGTGTGCAGCAGGGACTGTTACCACACTGCTAGTCTTATTGGTTAATCAACACTTGTATTAATGAATTAAATGGAATCATCAGACTTTTTCAAAAAAATATAAATACATGCATACTTTTACCAAAAGCTGTTGGGTTTCTGTCTGGAGAGTATTGTGACTGTATGTTTAGCTGCTGGTAAAAAGGGTAATGGGAGTTGGGAGGGGTGTGAGCTACCAGCATGGATAAAACATCCACACTTCCAAAGCTGTAAAAGTCATATTTAATTAAATTAAATTGTTCCATTGCAAAAAACAATAATGTTTTTTATTTACATGCAAAAGTTGATGGTTGATTAGAATTTCATAGAATTAATCACTTGAGGGTGTCTATTGTAATAAGCAGTGACGATAAAACCTATCAGCAATAAAATGAATCAACTATTTAGTGTTGTGGTGTATATCTATATAATATCTCATTATCTTACCACACAATTTACATAATACAAATAAATATTTTGCAAGTTCTCCCATTTAGAAATCATGGAGGGGTCTGAAATTGTCATCGTAGGTGCATGTCCACTGTAAGAGACATAATCTAAAAAAAAAATCCAGAAATCACAATATATGATTTTTAAACTATTTATTTGTATGATACAGCTGCAAATAAGTATTTGAACACCTGTCTATCAGCTAGAATTCTGACCCTCAAAGACCTGTTAGTCTGCCTTTAAAATGTCCACCTCCACTACATTTATTATCCTAAATTAGATGCACCTGTTTGAGGTCGTTAGCTGCATAAAGACACCTGCCCACCCCATACAATCAGTAAGAATCCAACTACTAACATGGCCAAGACCAAAGAGCTGTCCAAAGACACTAGAGACAAAATTGTACACCTCCACAAGGCTGGAAAGGGCTACGGGGAAATTGCCAAGCAGCTTGGTGAAAAAAGGTCCACTGTTGGAGCAGTCATTAGAAAATGGAAGAAGCTAAACATGACTGTCAATCTCCCTCGGACTGGGGCTCCATGCAAGATCTCACCTCATGGGGTCTCAATGATTGTAAGGAATGTGTGAAATCAGCCCAGAACTACACGGGAGGAGCTGGTCAATGACCTGAAAAGAGCTGGGACCACCTTTTCCAAGGTTACAGTTGTTAATACACTAAGACGTCATTTGAAATCATGCAGTTTGTGCAAACCTGGTAAAAAACTACAGGAAACGTTTGACCTCTGTAATTGCAAACAAAGGCTACTGTACCAAATATTAACATTGACTTTCTCACATTGTGATTTCTGGCCTTTTTTTTTTAGATTATGTCTCTTACAGTGGACATGCACCTATGATGACAATTTCAGACCCCTCCATGATTTCTAAGTGGGAGAACTTGCAAAATAGCAGGGTGTTCAAATACTTATTTTCCTCACTCTATATATATATATATATATATATATATATATATATATATATATATATATATATATATATATATATATATATATATATATTCTATGGTGCAAGAATTGTCAAATTTCTATAGATTTGAGATTTTTATACTCTTTATAGCTTTCTAGCAATCACCAAGGAAATGGTTTCTACTGAAACATGCTGATATTAGTGTGAGGAACGAACCAAGACATGGAGACAAAAAAAAAAAACAGAAGTTGCTGATAGTGGTTAGGAGATGTTGGGTCCGCGTGATTAGTATGGATGGATGGAATGGTAGGGTGGGAGAGAAGGAGTTCTCTCTTTCTCTTGCCCTAATTTAAACTCAACAGGAAGGCTGTAGCTGTCAGCCCTTTTCGCTTCTCTTTTTTTTTTACAGCAGGGAGAGGCAGCAGTGGCCTTCACACCACAGACACAGCCCCAGCATCTGCTCTGAGTCACACAGGATGGACAACTGATCTCTTCTTCGCTTCAGCACATCTTCCTCATCCTCTCCTTGTTTTTTCCTCTTTCTATTATCACATGCCTTGACTTAAGACTAATCTTGAATGCTAGGCTAGAGTGAAACCTACATAAGCAATTCAATCGGAATAGGGAACAACATGATCTCAGTAACTTTTACAATTATTAGCTGTTAGTTATTATTATTATTATTATTATTATAAGTTGATTTGTTATTAACAGGTTGAGTGTAAAAACTTCGGTTAACATCATAATTGGAAGGTGTTCCAATTTTCATCTGGAAAGGTTTTGGTGATCCGGTGTCTACTGCGTCCCCTAATTTTGGCCAACGGTACTGGAACCTAATCTGGTCTACTGCTCTTAAATGTTCAACAAGATGGGTGTTCTGAGATTGTTGTTTCCATCTAAAGGGTGGTTCTTTAAGTTAACACAGTCACTGACCACTCTCTTTAACAATTTGTCTCCACTTGCAAAACCACTGCTCACTGGATTTTGCTTGTTTTTCAAACGATTTTGTATGTCTAAACTCTAACATATAAAAATCCTAGGAGATCTAATGATCATGAAAAGGGGCTTTGTGTTTGATAAATTGGACTTCTGTTAAAAAATTGGACCTCAGTTAATATCCAACTACTGCCAAGCTGCCATTTCTGGGCCATTGAGCAAGGCCCTTAACATTCAACTGCTCAGTCAGGAAATACAATAATGGCTAAGGCTGTCCATTAAAAATGCTAAAGAAAAAAAAAAAAACTCAAACCATGCCATGTCCATATATACACAGATTTACACATTAGTTACTCATTCTGATGTTCTACATGAGTTGCCAAGTGTACAGGTGTTCACCTATTAAAATGAACACCTGTTATCAGAGATCTCATATAGATTTCAGTCATTTTAGTATAAATAGATACACTATTAAAGCACTGTGTATGTAATCTGCATTAATTCTTTTTCTTTTTGCTAGACATTGCAAACATAGATTAGGAAAAGCACTGTTAGAAAATGTAGAACTTTCTATTTTAAGCTTTTATAATTTCTTATATTTTGCAGATTCCAAGTGCAATAAACTATATATATATATATATATATATATATATATATATATATATATATATATATATATATATATATATATATATATATATATATATATTTATAGTTTATGTGTGTGTGTGTGTGTATAAAATGATAAAATTCCCTTGAAATTACAGTTTCAACTTCGTACACAGAGGTCATCTTCCTCTTTTTCAAACAAAAAAAAATTCATTGTCAAATCAGTTTCCCTCTGGACACAAAGTACTAGCAGCTCTTGCGAGGTGAAAGCAATGGTTTGTGTGTTTGTGTGTGTGTATGTATGTATGTGTGTGCGTGTCTGTGCATGTGCAACCGATAAGAAGTTTTAGAAACATGTCGTCCTTCCGCTGTCCTGATCAAGAGTTCTGTCAAAATTGACTGACAGGGCCATGAAAAGAGGAAATTTACCAGAAGAAAGGAAGAGGAGGGTAGAGCTTTCGGGAAATTGTGCGTGGGGTTGCACGCTCATGTGTGTGTGTGTGTGTGTGTGTGTGTGTGTGTGTGTGTGTGTGTGAGAGGCAGAGTGTAACAGAGAGAAGCTGTGCTGACCGCAAGCCTTGGGTGGTGGATGGCATCTGGGACAGTAAGATTACCTCAACAAAACACACAGACACACACACACACAAACCAATTTCCTCTCACACCGAGGGGATTTGTGGTAAGACACTGTATTGAGCCTGATAGTGTCACATGTACCTGTTCTCAAGTCTTAAAATGAATAAATTATACAAGAAATCAAGGTCCCTTTTTGGCCTCTACAGTTTTTATTGTACATACATTACCTGCTACAAGGAAATATTATTCAGATGTTGATGAGACACATTTAGATAAAATGGTTAGGTAAATGACAATATTATATCAATTGGCATTAAGAGTTATCATACTTAAATCAAATAAAAGAGAAATCACAATTATTGGAGCCAAGTTCCATGATTAGCAAAAACTTAAAATTAACAGAGCAGTAGCCCAACAGGTCCCAATCCTAACATTTGGGCCAACAAGCCCCTCCTCTAACACTTTGGATTACAACCTTAAGAAATCTTAATTCTGCTATCCAGAGCCCCATAAACTTTGACTTGTGCAATCCTGAAACCAGCAAACATTTTGCTTTGCCATACTGAGGCAAACCTTCGTTTCCATCTAGATCATATTCCTGTCACCCAGAGGGCAATGAATTCCTCAATCTATCAACCAGAGGACCATAGGCCATTACTCCTGATATTCACAGGCTCAAAATCCTTTACCCCTGCCATCATTTCTGCCACACTGAAGTTTGCATCAGTTGTCCTAGAAAATTGAGTTCAACAACTTGTTTTTCAAACTTGGATAAGAAAGCTACTTAGATTTCATGAGGCCAACAATATCAATGTTCTTCCATTGTGGGGCCACTATGCTTAAGGTTTTAAAACTGAGGCTGAAATCTCCTTGGTCTGCAAACCTAAGGGCAGCAACCCTACCTCCGGCCATCCTGAGGCCAGCAAGTTTCTTCTTTTACCGCCCAGATAAAAATAGGCTTTACCTCTATCACTGTGAATTTGGCATGTTAGCTGCTGTGCAAAACCAATGCCAACAAGCCGTACTCCTACAATTATACTGCATTAGCAAGTTCTGTCCTAGGGAAACATTTCAAAGAACTTGTAGAAACCAATGGAACCCAAGTGCCCCTATCGACTGTCTGTAAAAGTCTGGCCAGAAGTGGACTTCATAGAAGAATTGCAGCCAAAAAACATACCTCCAACATGAAAACAAGGTTAAGCGACTCTACTACACACAAAAACATGGGAACTGGGGTGAAGAAAAATGTCAGCAGGTGCTTTGGAATGTTAAGTCAAAATTTGAGCGTGTTCAAAAATTGAACACTGATACAAGTTTGACATTGGGACTGATGAGTCAAATTTTGGCTGTAGCAGGAGGCAAGATGTTTTCTGAAGGACTGGAAAGTGACTGAAGAGTATCTGCAGGCAATAATGAGTGTCTGCAGGCAACAGTAAAGCTTTGTGGAGGTTTCCTTGCAAGTTTGAGGCTCCATTTCTGTAAATGAAGATTTAGTCAGTATTAATGGTGTCCACAATGTTGATGAATACAGGCAGATATTTATACATCAGGCAATACCATCCAGGATGTGTCTGATTGGCCCCAAGTTTATTCTGCAGCAGAAGAGCAACTCCAAACATACAGCCAATGTCATTAAGAACCATCTTTATTCTAGAGAAGAACAAGGAATCCAGGAATTGATGGTATGGCCCCCACAGAGCCCTGATCTCAAAATCATGGAGTCTGTCTGGGATTATTTGAAGAAACAGAAAGATCTGAGCTACATACATGTTGTAAGTTTTCCAAAATGTTTGAAACAACCTTCCTGCCAAGTTCCTTGAAGAACGGTTTGCAAGTGTATCTAGAAAAATTTGTATCTGTTTTGCAGGCTAAGGGATTTCACACCAAATATTAGATGATTTGGATTTCTCTTCTGTTTATTTACTTTCCATTTTGTTAATTGATACAAATAAATGATTATTTTATTAAAGTTTTATATAACTTAAATTTTTATTGTTAAAAGCATTCTTTATATAATTTTATGTTAATCTCATTGTATATTGCAATTAAAGAAAAGCCAAAGTCTGAATTTAACTAAATAACAGAGAGCCAGAACAGCATAGTGTCATAACAAGCCACTTGTTGGCCTTAGTTTAAAAGGGAGTAGGGCCTTTTAGACTCAGGATGGCAGAACAAAGTGCTTGTTGGACTCAGGATGATAACTTGTTGACATAAGATAAAGTTGTGGCACAACTAGGAACATGAAGACCACAAAATGGCATGTGTGGAACTTTTAGCATCAGGGACAGGACCTATTGGCCGCACAATGAATAGTCTCAGGAACTACCCTGTGTCTTGTTGCTGTTATAAGTCTTGCCATGGTGTATGACCTGTGACATGAAACTACCTAACTTTAGTAGCAGAGTTTGGCTTTTCCTCACTCAGGTTTAACCTCCCACACAGCTGTTTCTGTTTCAGGTAATGACTGTGTTTCAACCTACATATGAAATTGATGATCATTACCACCTGCTTGGTGGAATAGAACATACACCTGACCCTGATGCTACAAAATCCCTGAGTTTGTGAAAGTAAACAAATGGTGCAAGTGTAAGAATTAAAAGACATTTCCAAATGTGGTCTGATTTGATTTAGATTTTTGTTGTGATTGCTCACTTTGCAATTGTAAAATGCTAAAAAAAAAAAAAAAATGTATTAAAATAATACACACACACACACACACACACACACACACACACACACACACACACACACACACACACACACACACACACACACACCCCTTGCATGTGCAGTACATGTACTGTGTACAGTATCTGAATATAAAACAATTTGCAGAGCTGGCCAGGCAAGGACATGTTTATGAGTTTATCAGTTTATGTGTATTTGAAAGCCATAGGTACAGACTGAAGTTCAGGAAACTGAAATCGCATTCTGTCTATTGAGACAGAACTTTGCAGTGATATTTCCAAAGAGAAGAAAATAACTGAATGAATGATTTAAATACAGCAGCATCCTATATTTTGCCCATTGGGTCACCTTCATTTTTTCTCTAAGTAAAAAGTAAATGTATTGTAATTGAGCAATGACTTGGTAGTGCAACATTAAATTCTACACCCAATTCAAATCACGCACCAGGGCGTTCACTTTTCAGAACTTTCTACTCCATTGTGACATCATGCAATACATCTTTTTTTCTGGGGACCCCTTTGATGAGAAAGTTACTTGTGCACATTGGAGATTAGGCAATATTTCAGTTTTTCAACAGAACAATGGCAGATTCTCATACTAAGCAATATATCTGAACTATGGGAATTTCTATACGATTGTTACACACATTACAAAATGTTATTGTTAAAGTACTACATGTACTTGTTTGTTACCCCTGACATTATGCTATTTTATGTATTAATTTGACCTGCTTTTTAACTTCTACTATGTGCATGTGTGTGTTCTTTTTGCATCCTGCATATGGCTTCTTTTTTTTTAATGCATTCCTCAAAAGTCCTGTGATAGCATCTCTGAATTACTCACTAATCACTATGTTTATGCTTTTCTTTCATCCAAGAACAACAAAAAGTGTACAGACTTGCCAAATCCACCTCCATGACAATCTGATAGAATACTGCTACGTGCTTTTTTTTCTCACACTTGTTTATTGATAAGATACTTCCAGTAAAATTAGACATGTTTATAAAAATGGCCCAGACTTCTTTCATTCTTTTTTTCTTTGACCCAACCACTGGGAGAAATAAAACAGGGGTTGTATTAGCCCTTACTCAAAAAGTAAAAAAATATGGCTGACAAATATCAAAATATGTACAGTGATTGGCTCAGAGTACATAAGTGCACCCCCACACCCCAAAAAGTTTTTTAAATATTATATATTGATTTAAATTGACTATAAGCTACAAATCCTTACAAACTGATGTGACAAATACACAATAAGTGTTTTGTGTACAATAATAAAAAAAATTTCTGTTTGTAAACCCAGTTAAAAGAATGAACCAGAATGGACTGTCTGATTATAATATTTGTCCAGTGAGTTTTGAACTTTTTTATACAAAAAAACCCACCACTTTATACAGAATATAACACGAAAAATATAGTAATACAGTGGAACCTCGGAGCTCGTGGCCTCAGCGCTCGCAACCTCGCATGCTCGCGACTTTCATTCCGACCGGCGACTCTCATTCAGATCGGCTCGTGAGCAACCGCGAGCTGCTCAAAACGCTAGTTTTAACATTTCTAATCAAGGTTTATCTCATTAAAATTGTCTAATAATTAAGTGTTATAGAGTGAAATAGTGTTATTTACTAATTTAAATCGATTTCGTATAGTGTTCTTTGGGTTTTTACTGGGTTGGAAGGGGCGTATCAAAAGGTCGCGAAAATTCGGAACTCGTGACCGGTCTTGGTCCCTAACCCTCGCGAGCTCCGAGGTTCCACTATATAGGAAATATCTTCCGTTGCCTTTGTGACGTTTATAATTTCTTTCTTTTGCTTATAGGATTTGCAACATTCAAGGCAAAAAAACATTATACAACTGACACCACAGACACACACACACACACACACACACACACA
This sequence comes from Silurus aristotelis, assembly GCF_946808225.1. Lineage (NCBI taxonomy): Eukaryota > Metazoa > Chordata > Actinopteri > Siluriformes > Siluridae > Silurus > Silurus aristotelis. The sequence continues at coordinate 10,818,792 of NC_139582.1, forward strand.
CACACACACACACACACACACACACACACACACACACACACACACACACACACACAAAAAGAATATGAAAGAGCATAGAAGGAAAATAGTAGACAGGGTGAACCCATTTCAACTCTTCCAGTCTCATCGCATCAGAAGCTCAATATGTTTATCAAATTGCCACATTGTTTAAAACAAAGTCAAATAAAATTGAACAAAACACATTTAGTCTGTCTGTGTTGTCCTCTCTTTTTGAGTAGCATTATGTGTCCTGGCGAAGGTTTTCCTAGACACATGGGATGGAAGGCTTAACATAGGCCAAGGATGGGGTGCTGCACACTATATTCTTTGCTAATGTGCTTTGCATTAATAAATGCAGTTTAATACAATTGATTTAAGCTTGCATTACAGCAATGTTTTGTAAATCAGAACCTGACTTAAAATTCACACAAATGAATTTAAATTTTATTTCCCTTTTACACCAATCTTTTTTATTTGCCAATATAGTGCAATTGCATAGTACACAATAAATTACAAAATAATGTTTAACTGCATAAATTGCTTTACAAATTGATAGTTTGTATGGTATAAATTCTTATAGATCCTTGAACCCCGCGGCTTAAACAACGAAGTTGTTTTTGCTAATTTATGGATTTTTCCCGGGTTTTTCCTGGTTTCACAAGCTTCAAGAGAAAAACTGAGCCCCATAACATTAGACCAATGAAATTGCCGAACGGGTTCAGGTGAACCAATTAAACTCTTTATATTAAATCAGATGCGTGCCCACTGAATCGGGCAGCATCACATCATAAATATGGATGATGTTTCTCTGACGTTTGACCTGCCGCTCACTTGGACTGTCTACAGGAAATGCAAATCATTTGTCACACTGAAAACAACCGGGCCTGAAAAAACGCACTTCACCTGTGTTCTGAGCTGCACGGCATTGGGAAAAAAACTTCACCGATGGTGATTTTTAAACGCATGACGATGCCAAAAGATAAACTCTCAAGAGAAATTGTTGTGAAAGGAAGGAGGAAGACAGTGAACAATGACTTTCTTGGTAGGCTACTGTTTAAATACAAGCCGTGTAACAGACACTGTCTTTTGTTAAAGCCTGTGTAAAGTTAATTAGTTTCAATGCGGCTTATAGACAGGTGCGGCTTATTTATGTAAAAAAAAAAAAAAATCTTTGTCAAATTCAGTGGGTGCGGCTTATATTTGGGTGTGCTTAATAGTCCGGAAATTACGGGTAGGTTTGCAATAATGAGTGACGTAACAGAAATGCAATTCAGAAAAGGTGTTTCGAAGAGCTAAATTAACTGGTTTTGTGTGGAAGACGTTTCCTGATTCTGCAAAAAAATTCAGAAACGTGCCACTTTATTGAAGATTAATTTATTTGCGATACTCTGTCTGTTCGGGTAATGCCTGGTCTATCTTTGCTCCAAAGGCAGGAGTTTATGCCATGTACAGAAGAAGGTTGTGTACTATGAAGTTGTCATAGAAATAAAGATAATCGGTTTTAAGATTTGAATTAGACAATAATAACAATAATAATAATAATAAAAAAACTTCAAAATATCTGAAGCTTCAGATTTTAGAGGTTGATAAGGTACTTTCCTGTCCTAGATAAGATCTACATTTGCCAATCAATGTTGTTTGTAATGTACATGGTAGACGTTAGGTAATGCCTCTTGTGAGTGTAATCAGCTGCCCCGTGATGCTGCATGAGTTGGCTTCATGTATCTCAGAGAAAGCATGGGTTTGTTAGTAACTGTTGTATTACTGTTGTGTCACATGGGTTTGTTAGTAACTGTTAAAGTTTTTCTGTACTATATGAACATGGGAAATTAGGGTGCAAAAAATGTTTGTGACTATGGGTGTGAACAAGCAATAGGGTGGAGTAAAGGAGAACAAGCATGTAATGAGTAATGAGTAATTATCCACACCTGGATGCAGATAAATATAAAAGCTTATTTATATGTGCTGTGTGTTGCTGTGAGTAAGAGAGAACCTGACCTGGAATAGAAAAATCTATTTATGAGCCCAAACAAAGAGCTACAAAAGTGTACACCCTGGTTAGGAGGTAATTACAATATTTTAAAGCTATGGTTCTTAAAGTGGGGAAATATATCTAGAGGGCCTGTGACTTACTTTGTGATTCACAGTGTTTTTTTTTTTTTTTTGTGACAGTGGTGGACATCACAACCCACTATTATCAAATTTTAAATGTCAAAAATAAATAAATAAAAAATTCTAACTAACTAATATACTGAAAAATCATTTCTATGGATTAAAATTAATTAATAAAAAGTGGCCACATCTTTAAATAAAAACAAACCGGTGATAAGGGAGTACAGAAAAGTAATTTATTCATGAATCGTGTGTCATTAATTAATTAATTAATCTGTAGCATCTTTTACATTAATGAGGCTGCACAAAGGTTGACAAGCAGTGTTTCATATGATAATAGTTTATTTTGCATGCCAAAAAGCATCTTTAAACACATAGTATACTTTGGGAAATGCTAAATAATATTGTGCACATTTATGCAAACCTCTCAGAGAATTATAGATAGAGCAGTTTGCTAGTGTGTCTGTGCATGATCAGGTCAGCTTCCCTTTTCTCTTCCTGAAGTGTAAAATTACGATAATTGAGCAATTGCTTAGCAGTGCAATGTCGATTTCATCTGATTCACCCCATTAAAACTACACCCGTATCAGAGCTGCATTTCCAGCCTGACACCATGAAGTGTCTTTTTTTGGACAACATGTTTTAATGACAAACTTGCTCATGCAACTCAGTTGTGAAGCAATATCTCAGTTCTTCTGCAGAAAACTGTGGGTTCTCACGCTAGGTAATACATCCTGACATCCTGAAAAGTTCTATTTGATGGTACAGCATGTTGCAAAAGTTTTACTTTAAAGGACTAAATGTACTATTTTTGTTTCAACATTTCCTATTTTACCTAGATTATTTCCTTTACAGGAATCAAAAATTATGTCAATTAAGCAATGTGCAAGATGAGGAGCTGGACATTGTGTACAAGTTATATGTGATGTGACATACAAAATCGTAAGAATGATTGGGGAAAAGGTGCTGATTAAGTCATTTTAGCTGTAATTAAAGTTTACATTGAAATGAACTCTCTAATAAGTTGTTTCTCTGGTAACAACTTGCACAGGGACTTCTATGGTGGACTTGTGACATAATCTATGTCTAATGATAAACAGTAAAAGTGTGTGCTATTAGCTGACAAAGAAAAGCACATACAGTGACGACGCTTTGTAACAGGACCAGAGTTTCTGCTTTTATTTTTATTTATGTAATTAAAATAGTTGTTTTTTTAATGACTGTATACAGATTGGCTTAAATTACATTAACTTGTCTTGTGGTGGTATTGTATGAGGAAGTCAGGTGTGTCAGAGGAGTATGTGAGGGCAGTGCAGGACATGTATGAGGACAGTGTGACAACAGTGAAGTGTGCAATAGGAACGACAGACTGGTTCAAGATGGAGGTTGGACTGCATCAAGGATCGGCTTTGAGCCCTTTCCTGTTTGCAGTGGTGATGGATAGATTGATGGACGAGGTCAGACTGGAGTCTCTGTGGACTATGACGTTTGCAGATGATATTGTGATTTGTGGTTAGAGTAGGGAGTAGGTTGAGAAAAGCCTGGAGAGCTGGAGGTACACACTGGAGAGAAGGCGAATGAAAGTCGTGTAGGAGAAAGACAGAGTACATGTGTGTGAATGAGAGGAAGGGCAGTGAAGTGGAGAAAAACGAGAATGAGAACCTAAAAGTCAAGTCAAGTTTATTTCTATAGCGCTTTTCACAACAGACATTGTCTCAGAGCAGCATTACAGAATTTAACAGTTATGGTGAAGAATGTGTATTTATCCCTGATGAGCAAGCCATGGTGACTGCAGCAAGGAAAAACTCCCTTAGATGTTAAGAGGAGGAAATGTCAAGAGAAACCAGACTTAAAAGGGCAACCCATTCTCATTTGAGAGATATCAAGAGTGTGATTATTAATTATTAAACAATACAGAACACTGGAGAGTAATAACTAACATGAGCACTGAAATGTAAGATTTTGAGTAATGTCCTTTCTACAGTATTTTACAGTCATTTGAAATTATGGAACCATGAGCTACTGAGAAAAAAGACAGGAGGTGGAGCTGGAGGTAGCAAAGCTGAAGATATTAAGGATTAGAAACGATTTTATTAAAGGGACAGCGCATGGAAGATGTTTTGGAGACAAGGTGAGGGAGACGCAATTGAGAAGGTTTGGACATGTGCAGAGGAGGGACATAGTGGTATTTTGGATAAATATGGGAGATATATAGGATGGAGCCACCAGGAAGGAGGTATAGAGGAAGACGAAGGAGGAGATTTATGGATGTGGTGAGGGGAGACATGCAAATAGTTCGTTTAAAAGAGACAAATGTAGAGGACAGGGGGGGTATGGAGATGAATGATAAGCTGTGGGGACCCCAAATGGGAGCAACCGAAAGAAGAAGAAGATAAACTTGTCTTGTGGATGTTCCACAATTTTAAATGCAATTGTAAATGTATACAATGTGTACTGATAAGAAAAAAAAACTTTAGTACATGCTGCCATTGGAAAATCATCTTTAATAAAGTCTCTGGTTTACATATGTAGCCCTGGATCCCGGAGGGAATAAGATGCTGTGTCCACAATGCTTTTGGAACACCTCTGCATGACCACACTCTTAACCACGTGTGTAATCTGTCCAACGGAAAAGCGCAACATCACCGACAGGGTGACATCATGACCAGGAAGCTAAAAAAAACGTGGAGTCGCCACTAGCTTTGAAAGTAAAGAAAGCACTCGCAGGGATGCAGGGAGTGTGGCACCAAGATACAGCATCTTGTTTCTTTGGGGAACCAGGGTTACATACATAACCCAGAGATGTTTCCCCTTCAGGAATTCGAGCAGCATCAACAATTCTTTGGAAATGAGTGTACCATACTGCCAGACTGACCAATCCCTGCATAGTGTGGATGGGCACAGCCAGGTCAAAGGACAGAGGGGCCAGGAGTGGCAATAATGTCAAGGCTATAGGACCTGACAAAGGTCAGTGGGGTAGACCAGCCTGCAGCATTGAAATGTCCTGGAGAGACACTCTGGGGGAAAAATGCCTTAGAGGCCACCACACCCCGGTCAAGTGAGTTCTTACCCAGAAAGGGGTGGGGAGACCAAAAGACTCATTCGAGGATAGCATCCACAATCACCTGCTGGGGGTCTGCTTATCTGCAGGGCGACTCTTCTCATACGGACCTTTTACATTGCAGAAAAAACAGCTGGTCCGATTTTCTCCACAAGGCAGTTCTGTGGTTAAGCTGCTCCTGATTGGGGGCCTGAAAAGGAGGAGGATAGAATTCCTGGAGCACCTTGGCCCGGGGTAGAGGAAGCACTGGCCATGCCTGGGGTGAAATTCAGACAGGAGGGGGTTAGGGAAAGGGCGTGAAGGTACCCAACTCTCTTTAAAGATGAGATGGCCAGTAGAAAAACAGTCTTGACTGTTATAAATTTCAAGGGTACCTCAGACAAGAGTTTAAAAGAAGGCTTAGCTAGGGTCTCCAGAACTATGGCCAGGACCCACAAAAGGCACTCTGGGTCATACCGTAGAGGAAACGTGTCACTAGCGACTGTTAAGCAAGCGGGGTAAAATGAGACAACACTTTGGCAAACTGTTCCTGAAGAAATTACAGCACTTGGCCAATCGGGAAATTAACTGGATCTGAATGGTGGCCTTTGCACCATATAGTAAACAGGCGGCATTTTGCAGCATATGACTGCCTCCATCCCGGCAAACTCTCTGAAGAATTTCCCGGAAGCAGTGCAACAGGGAAAAAGCATACAGGCTTAGTCTTGGCCATGCCTGCACCATAACGTCCGGGCCGAGAGGAGCTGTGTGAGTCAGGGAAAACCAGAGGGGACAGTGCGAGGTTTTCAAGTCACAAAGAGGTCCATTTGTGCTCTGTAAAACTTCCTCCATATCTGCTCCACCACATCCAGGTAGCCTCCATTTCCCAGGCCTCTGCCTTCCCTTCGAAAGGGTGTCTGCTCCCTGGTTTAAGTGCCCTGGGTTGTATACTGCCCTCAGTGAGAGCAGCTTCCCTTGGGCCCACAGGAGGATCTGTCGTGCCAGCTTGGACGCAAGAGCGCAAACCCCCCGGGTGGTATTGTCCATCTGGATCAGCACATGATGGCCCCCAGGTCCAAGAGGAAATGCTTCAATGCTAGAAGCACAGCCAGCATCTCCAGGCAGATGTGCCACAAGAGATGGGACCCTTCCCATAGACCCTGGGCAAAGCGGCCAGTGTCTCTTCAACCCGGGGAATCGTACCATATCTGCACTCTTTCAGTCCCAATATGTTTGAGTAGAGGGAAACATTGGGACTGAAGAGGCATGCAGAATAAGGGCTGCTCCAGGATCTGGACACCACGGTTTGCAGATCCGGAAAGAACGGCAGGCCAGAGGGCAGAGGCAGTCAAAGGAGCGTTCATCTAATTTATTCAGAGGATGCTGTTCCTGTTTCTCATCTGGCCAAGTGATATTGAGCTTGGAAACAGCATGAGTTACTACCTCCAAGAGCTCCTCAAACTAGACTGGCTGCAGAGGCATACCCACAGGTTCGTCCATTATGGCATCACCCTCAACCACTCCTCAGAGGAAGAGAGGCGGAAGACCGCATTCTCCACAAATGGGCTGAAAGAATGCTTGCCTTTTATTTGCTTTTCTATTTTCTTCATTTATTCATTTTTTCCCCTTTTTTACCAACTTACCTATGGCAAAAACAGACACACACACAGAGCGCTTCCTGTACAAACAGAAGCTAGCACCGTATCCACGGCATGTGCTTTGATAGTGTCCTGGTTGCGCTTTTCTGTTGGCCTGATTACACACGTGGTTCAGAGCGTAGTCACGCAGAGGCATACCCAAAGTGTTGTTGACGCAGCTCGCGTTCCTAAAGATGAACCACCCATTAAGTGATTATTCATTATTTATTATTATTGATTCATTGCTTATTTATAGATCTACTTGAAACCTCTTCTTCTTCTTCTTTCGGCTGCTCCCATTAGGGGTCGCCACAGCGGATCATCCTCCAGTATGAAATTCCCATTTGTGATCCGCATATTTGATTTGGCACATGTTTTACGCTGGATGCCCTTCCTAACGCAACCCTCCCCATTTACCCGGGCTTGCGACCGGCACTAAGAGTGCACTGGCTTGTGCCCCCCTAATGGCTGGGTTTATAGATCTACTTGAATAGGATTTTAATTTCTAGTGGACTGTAAGGATAAATTTGTAACTTGTTACTGTACATTTTTTATGAATCTTTAGTTATATTCCAATTATTTTCCTTTTCGGAAATGTTTACTGAATTTTAAAGTGTAATATTTCACTTTTAACTCCACTACATTTCAGAGAAACATGCCGTTTCTCACTTTTCTAAAAATGAATACATGAATTGTGTTAAATGATAACCTGTTATTAGGCCACAATCATGACCCCATGAGAGTGTGTGTGGAGTCAGGGTCTTACTGTGTGCCTGTAACAATAGAAAACTCTTTCCTTAAAAAGGTATGATGTGCAAGAAACATTGAATTGAATAATCTCTGCAAATCTAGATTTCATAGTGCAGTGTTTTTATTTTTGTTGCGTTTTATTTAAAAGCAATTCCTATTGTCTTGTGCTTAAGTAAAAATGTTAAAAGGGGTACTGTAAAAGGCGATTTGTGCTTTTACTCAAATAGAGAAACAATGTACTTCATTCACCATTGGGTTAAATTTGGGGTTTAACTGGCCATGAGTGCATATTACTTTATGTATGAAACACTTTTAAAGAAATATAGAGAATTTAGATTATAGTTCTTATTATTGCTCTTTATATTGAGTGTTTACTATTTATTGGGACAATAATCTATAAATCCTTACAAATATACGTATGTGTATAAATATACGCATGTATATATGTACCTATATGCATGTATTGTATATATACACATAAACAAGAAAGGCTTAAATTTATAAGAGCAAGTGTGAAAACAAGAGATGGAATGAGGAAGCTGCAGAGAGTGTTATGAGCATAGTGTTAAGCCCACACTAATAAGTTCACATTTTTGTTTACACATGATGGGAATGTGTGAGCTTTCCAAATGCATGCCAAATCTTTCACTCATGAACGTACACTTAAGACAAACATGTATGCTATATCTTTGTGAGGACCTTCCATTGACATCAGTATTAAGAGATTATATACAGCAATAATATAAGACATACGAATTACGTTGCAAAACAAAAGGTGGGGACCATTTAAATGTCTCCACAAACTGCCATGTCATATTCCTCTCCTTGTCTCATTTGTAAAAAAAAAAACAAATGAACACGGCCACTATCTCTCTCTCTCTCTCTCTCTCTCTCTCTCTCTCTCTCTCTCTCTCTCTCTCTCTCTCTCTCTCTCTCTCTCTCTCTCTCTTTCTTACACACACACACACACACACACACACACACACACACACACACACACACACACACACACACACACACACACACACACACACACACACACACACACACACACACACTAAGTAGACAGCAAATGTTCATCTTATGAAAAAGCCATTTGAACAAAGCTAAGCCAGGAAGTATAAATAAACATATTATGGGTGTGTTGGATAATAGTGCTTGCTAAATGATTCAATGTAAATATTTGTGGGTGTATGTTGTGCTTTACTGTGTCAATGTTCTGTTTAAATGGGTTTCAGGGTTTAAGCTGATTCTATCCACTGGTCATAAGGGATCACTGAATGGATGGACCAAGCTGATATGCACTTCATAGTCAATATATCTCAAACTGAATGAAAAGCAATGGAAGGTTTCCGAGTTATGTCAAAGACAGAGCAACATGACCATCATTATAACAACAACTGAGATGAGACCTTTAAAGAAGAACAATGTTCATGTATCCATTATATTTCTAGAGATGTAAATCGAATGAAAAACGTGAATTAATGCTTTCCTAGAAACTCATGTCAGCCTAACACCCTACTGATACACTTTATGTTGATTTTCTAATGTTTTGTTTTACATACACCCTGTATAGAGTATGAGAGTGTGCTGTGATTTTATGTATCAAAGTAGGTCAAAAGTCAACTCTCAGATTATAGTGCTCAGGCCAAGTGTAACCAGTTTATGTTTAACCTGTGGTACAAGTCCACACAAAAGGTGAGTTTATTCTTGAAGGAAACTTCAAAAACTATTGGAGGAACGCTACATTTACATGATCAGTAATGTGATTAAAGGAATAATAGTATAGTATTCTTCAATCGGCCCATAAGACAATGTGACATCAGCAAATTGCAAAAAAACATGAAGATATGGGTCAAGAATTGTATTTAATATTTACATCAATTATCTGAATCTTTTTTAGGGAGATTTTCAGACACAACAGTCTCCAGGGTTTACACATAGAGAATGGTGAGAAAACAAAAAACATCCTTTGGGACACCTGACTTTCCAGTCATATGTGGTTCCCCAAACTGGTATCACAAAGATGAAGACAAATAACGTATATAGGTATATATGTATAGGATGACTTCGGATGTGATAAAATTTCTTCACTTGGGTTAGTAGACCCAAAGCTGTGTAAGCAGTTCCCATGCATGAAGATATGGTTTACTTGGGTTGGAGTGGAAGAATGAGTTGTCTGCAATAGAACTCTGACCTCAACCCTATTTTAGGATGAACTGGAATGCTGACTGCACCCCAGGCCTCCTCACCTTACATCATCACCTGACTTTATTAACACACTTCTGGCTGACTGAGCACAAATCTCAACATCCACAGTCCAAAATCTAGTGGAATTTCTCGTGGGTCTTCTCAGAAGAGTGAAGGTTATTTTAACAGCAAATGGGAAGGTAATGTGGAATGGACTGATCCATCCATCCATCCATCCATCCATCCATCCATCCATCCATCCATCCATCCATCCATCCATCCATCCATCCACACAAAAATGATTACATAAATATATAATTGTGCTTGAATTGTGTTTCAGCATTAAAACACACACACACACACACACACACACACACACACACACACACACACACACACACACACACACACACACACACACACACTCACCTGAAATTAAGTAACATCTTGATTTACATACGTATTTACATGGACTTTTTTAGCAGCATTTAAAGAACAATTACTACTGCATGCTACCTTAATACTCTATTGCTGCTTTTTGCAGTTTGTTAATATTATGCAACAGTCAATAACAGCTTGTTGCATG
>NC_139582.1:10836606-10849106 GCF_946808225.1 Silurus aristotelis
ACAAACAAGTGCTAACACTCTGCACAGAGGACAGTTTAAAAAAAATAAATAAAAAGCTGTAATGAGCAGAACAGAAGTGTGTGAATGGTCAGCGATTATTGCATCATGGTATGCATGAACCAACATCAGTAAAGTGAAGAGACAAGTATTAGGCTTCTAGTAGTTATTAGAAAATAAGGAATGTCTGTCAGCTTCAGGTCTATATATTACAAATTATGTTTTTACACACTGCCACTAGCACACAGAAAATAGACAGGAACACGATGTTCATCGCTGTCTGTGGTTTTGGAGTGTCAGGTTATCAATAGCATTGTGTTAAATGATGCAACAATAATAGTCAGTGCCAGTTAGATTTCTCCACCCATTTCCTGTTGAATGATATCTCTTTACTGTAACTCGGAACACCAGCAGCATGATGAGTACTCACTGATGTACATTGACTGTTCACATGGTTTACACGTCATTATAAAGAGATATGCAGGCTTGTATTTTACACAAGATCTGGCAAGCACCATTAAACAGTCATAAAAAAAATTTTACTCTTAAAAAAACAAATAAAATAATAATAATACAAATTACATTTTGTATGAGCATTTGACTAGTGTATTATTGTTATTTTTATTTTTAGTTTATTCAACAGTATTTGTATTATTTACAAATAACTTTTTACTGTTTACTATATTGTACTAACATTTTTATTCATTTTGATTTTTGTAAAAAGATTTTATTGTATATATATACAAATATGTATCAAATGTAAGACATTTCTTTTAAATTCTTACATGTTCAATGTTCATAAAGCTACATTATAACTAGTCCATTAATGACCATAACATTTAAATGTCTGTCATTAGCATCGATATTAGCTGGACATACTCCTAGTCTCCTTTCCTGAAATTTTTTTGTATGGCATTTCAACCACTTATGCATGCTACATGCTACAAATTGGGCACCATGACTTCTGTAAATAATGCATGACGTATAACTGATGCATATATATATTTTTAAAACATCTTCTTTTACTTTCATTGAGAGTTGGACATATTTCAGATGTCCTTTCATAAAACAACTACCTGTGATTAATTGTATATAATTCATGCATAAAATTGTATTTAATGAAAATGTCCTGTAGCTTTAATGACAGCTGGAAATATTCTAGTTGTTCAGTTATAGACTTTTTATGGACTGCACAGGTTGATGAGTACTTATAAAGCTACATGACACCTATGCAATCTTTTTATCTATTCTGTTTAATCATATTGATAGCTGCATATCAAGTTACAGCAGAGATGTTTCTAGTACAGATTTCCAACCATGCCTGCATAAGCTATTTATAACAGTTATAAAGGCTTACCTTACGTTTGTCACTTGTCACAGAGTTGATATTTCATAGCATGACATTTGTTGTCAAAGAACTGTGATATGATACATTTCCAAAATGACTTCATAGCTGACTAAATAACTAGTACGTGTACTTCAGAATGGTTATATTGAGATATAACTTGACAAGAGAATTTAACTAGGAAATATGGAAAGAGTGAATTTTGTCAGTCTAGATATACCCTATACGTATTAAGACACCTGACGTTTTCAAGTTAATAAAAATTTGGAGACACACAATTGTATAGGACAAATGTCTTTGGATGGTGTAGCATTACATTTTCTCTTCATTTAAGACCCAAATCTATTCCAGCATGACAGTGCCCCTGTGCACAAAGCCAGCTCCATAAGTATCTGGTTTGGACATGAAATGGACATTAGTTTTACATGGTTTACATACTCTCAACACTAATAAACACATTTAGGATAAAATGGAACGGTGACTGCACCCCAGGACTTCTAATCCTACATCAGTACCTAACACCCTTGTGGCTGAATAAGCACAAATCTCCACAAACAGATTCCAAAATCTAGTAAAACATCTTCCCAGAAGAGTGGAGGTCATTATAACAGCAAATGGAACCTAACATTTGTCCATATAGTGTCAGATTAGCACTAACATTGTCCAAAGAATGTTTCTGCTTTCAGAATTTAGGTCTGTATTGTGTGTGTATAATGTGTTTGTGTGTCTGTGTGTGTATGTGTGTGTGTGTGTGTGTGTGTGTGTGTGTGTTAGGTTTCAGGCCACAGCTTCAAACCACAACCACTCGTCCTGCCATCACAGCTGGTACAGGTCAACAAAGTAATAACAAACAATCATGTCTTCGTACTGTCACTGTTTTACTCACACGCACACACACACACACACACACACACACACACACACACACACACACACACACACACACACACACATACACACACACACACACACACACACACACACACACACACACACACACACACACACACACACACAAACACACTCTCTCTAACCAAAACGTGACTGCCAAGTCAAATATGTTTTTGCGGTACCAGTGATCTTGTCCCTTTCTGTTTTTCCGATCTGCTGGATTCATCCCAAAGCGCTACCTCTAGATGGAGTTCTTTTTGATTAGAGAGCACTCAATACAGCTGAGGATGGTTCCACATAAACAATTTAATAATGGACTGTAATTAATATAGACAGTTTGCTAAAATAGCTTAGGACTACAATCACCATCAACAGTTTCACAATCGGGTCTCCATTAGTGAACAGTTGATAATCTCATCAATGATGGAACTGTAATGAATAGACATTCAGTTTCACTTAGATGAGGATGGGTTCCCTTTTAGGAACTCAAGCTGCGTCAAAACGCTTTGGAAATCGGCCTGAGTGTTCACGCTCTGAAATAATGTGTGTAATCAGTCCAAAATTGGACGGTGGACGTCACGACCAGGAGTATAAAGCGCATATGAGAGAGGACAGCGGCAGCTTCTGTTATTCAGAAAGCGCTCTGTGTGTTGTGTTGTCTGTCAGATTGTTTGTAAAAAAAAAAAAAAAAAGAAAAGGAGATATATGTATTTCCCGAGAGCATTAGCTCCGCCTCTCTTTCTCTGAGCTAGGCTCATAGAGCTATGGAGTTGGGGGCGGAGCTAGGTGGCTTCCCGAGGAATTCTGCGAGCACATTCTGTGCGCTTTCGGCTCAGATTCTCTGCACATTCTGTGCATGGTCTGCACATATTGCACCGCGCTCATTGTGCCGCGCACATTCTGCTAGCATTTTCTGTGCCATCACTCCACTCCTGGAGGGCACTCCTCGAGGGGGGTGCTCTCACTCCTCGTAGTAAAATATAATATAATATATATATATATATATATATATATATATATATATATATATATATATATATATATATGTATATATATAATTTATATATATATATATATATATATATATATATATATATATATATATATATATATATATATATATATATATATATATATATATATACACACAGTGAGGAAAATAAGTATTTGAACACCCTGCTATTTTGCAAGTTCTCCCACTTAGAAATCATGGAGGGGTCTGAAATTGTCATCGTAGGTGCATGTCCACTGTAAGAGACATAATCTAAAAAAAAAAATCCAGAAATCACAATATATGATTTTTAAACTATTTATTTGTATGACAGCTTTGAACACCTGTCTATCAGCTAGAATTTTGACCCTCAAAGACCTGTTAGTCTGCCTTTAAAATGTCCACCTCCACTACATTTATTATCCCAAATTGGATGCACCTGTTTGAGGTCGTTAGCTGCATAAAGACACCTGTCCACCCCATACAATCAGTTAGAATCCAACTACTAACATGGTCAAGACCAAAGAGCTGTCCAAAGACACGAGAGACAAAATTGTACACCTCCGCAAGGCTGGAAAGGGCTACGGGGAAATTGCCAAGCAGCTTGGTGAAAAAAGGTCCACTGTTGGAGCAATCATTAGAAAATAGAAGAAGCTAAACATGACTGTCAATCTCCCTCGGACTGGGGCTCCATGCAAGATCTCACTTTGTGGGGTCTCAATGATCCTAAGGAAGGTGTGAAATCAGCCCAGAACTACACGGGAGGAGCTGGTCAATGACCTGAAAAGAGCTGGGACCACCGTTTCCAAGGTTACTGTTGGTAATACACTAAGACGTCATGGTTTGAAATCATGCATGGCACGGAAGGTTCCCCTGCTTAAACCAGCACATGTCCAGGCACGTCTTAAGTTTGCCAATGACCATTTGGATGATCCAGAGGAGTCATGGGAGAAAGTCATGCGGTCAGATGAGACCAAAATAGAACTTTTGGGTCATAATTCCACTAAAAGTGTTTGGAGGAAAAAGAATGATGAGTACCATCCCAAGAACACCATCCCTACTGTGAAGCATGGGGGTGGTAGCATCATGCTTTGGGGGTGTTTTTCTGCACATGGGAAAGGGCAACTGCACTGTATTAAGGAAAGGATGACCGGGGCCATGTATTGCGAGATTTTGGGGAACAGCCTCCTTCCCTCAGTTAGAGCATTGAAAATGGGTCAAGGCTGGGTCTTCCAACATGACAATGACCCGAAACACACAGTCAGGATAACCAAGGAGTGGCTCTGTAAGAAGCATATCAAGGTTCTGGTGTGGCCTAGCCAGTCTCCAGACCTAAACCCAATAGAGAATCTTTGGAGGGAGCTCAAACTCCGTGTTTCTCAGCGACAGGCCAGAAACCTGACTGATCTAGAGAAGATCTGTGTGGAGGAGTGGGCCAAAATCCCTCCTGCAGTGTGTGCAAACCTGGTGAAAAACTACAGGCAACATTTGCAAGGGAGAACTTGCAAAATAGCAGGGTGTTCAAATACTTATTTTCCTTACTGTATATATATATTTTTTTTTTGCATGAATATTTATATATGTTTGTCCTGGCCGAGCTACATAACTTGGGCGCCTCATGAGCAGAAAAGTCCCTCCGTCCAGCTGGACGAGCACTTTTTCTGACACCAGGTCGCAACCTCCATGTTGGGATTTTCCCGTCCTTTCCAGACCTGTACACTAAGTGTCATGGTCATGGGCATTGCCCCTTTGGCCCCTTTCAACATTGTGTTCACAAAAAAACAAACAAAAAAACCTAAGAAAGAACATTACAGGGCGGGAAGTACACAGGTATGGAGCGATGCTTCGGGTTGTAGAGACGCTGGCGAGCTATCTCTCTTCCTGGATCGCTTTCTCCTTTAAGACCCCGTCGGCGGGCCCAGCCCCGACCGCAGCCCTCGTCTCCCATCGCGAGGTGCAGAAGCGCAGTGTCGCGACTCGCTCTCCCCCTGTGAGGAATCCTGCGCGCCGCTCGCATCGAGGCCTCGGGAGTTGACAGATCTGAGGACTGTCATCTTCAACAGGATGACTTCGATGAAGAGATCCTGACACAGACCTTTCTGGGGATTTGCCATGAAAGGGCGTGCCACACCGTTTTATCCGGTGCCCGCCCTGTTCCGGCCCCCTCAGGGACCTGGTCTGTTAACCCTGCCCCCCTCGGTGCTTCAGGGCACGGCCAGCTCCAGCGAGCTCTCTCCTTGGTCTCCACCTGGCATCGTTGTGGTCCCTGAGATCTGGAACTTCATAGTTCCCAAGGAGGACGGAGGGTTGCATCCTATCTTAGATCTATGTCAGCTGAACCGCTCTCTCATGAGACTCAGGTTGAAGATGCTGACCCTCAAGCAGGTTGAGCTTCAAATCAGATCCGAGGACTGGTTTGTCAAGGTAGGTCTGAGGGATGCGTACTTTCATGTATCCATCCTACTTTTTCAAAGGAAGTTCCTGAGTTTCGCTTTCGGGGCCGAAGCTTACCAATCCAGGTTCTTCCGTATGGCCTTGCTCCTGTCCCTCAGTCCTTCTCTAGCTGTGGTGACAGACACACACTAGTCAGAGACTGGTCAGTCTGGCATGATTGGACACTCGTTCCCAAAGCGTTTGGACACAGCTCGGGTTTCTGAAAGGGAACGTCTCTAGGTTACGTATGTAACCCTAGTTCCCTGAGGGAACGAGACGCTGCGTCTCTATGCCACACCTCCGGCATCCCTGCAACGCTTCCTTCTCCCTTGCAGAAGCTGCCGCTGTCCTCTCTCATATGTGCTTTATACTCCTGGTCGTGACGTCACCTCACCGGTGACGGCCAGCGTCCAATTTTTGACTGATAACACACATTATTTCAGAGCGTGAACACTCAGGCACGTTTCCAAAGCGTTTCAACATTTTCGACGACCGATTTGTAAATTTATATTTATAATCTATTTATTTCTGTAAAATAAATAATTTAAATATATTTATATTTAAATATTAAATATAAAAATATTTACAAAAAAAACCATACAGGTATATTGTAAATTGTAGCATTACTATAGTGTAACTCAGACCTAATCATAGAATAGTTTTACTTATTTATGCCTTCATTGACAATTTAAAGCTGTAGATATAAAAAGATCAAAAAACTAAAACATTTAAACATTGAGTGACATCATGACATCAATCTTCAAATGATTGTATTGATTGTAATTAAGTGCCCTCAAGGGTAGAGGGCTGTGGTTTAGTGCTCTATACCAGCAGTCCCCAACCTTTTTTGTGGCATCGATAGATGAAGGTGTTGGGGGATAGATACAACAAAATAAAATGATACGACTGGCATAAAAACTGGTATTTTATAAAAATAATAATAAATGTGAATAAACTGTGTTGTTTTTTGTTCATTTTGTTAGCTTGGGGGTTTGAATTTAGCAGTAATGTATTATGTGTTACCGGCCGGAGCAGCCCCTTTAAGAAGGTAGCGGATGGAGGTAAGACATGTGACTGAGGCATCATGACATGCATCAAGAGTGAGTCATAGACAGATGTGACGGAGAGAATCCGGTAATTTTCCAAAATAAAACATCGTTCAGAATCAGATAATAAATAAAACGGAAATAATGTAAGTTATGTATTCTTTCTGTGCAGCCCGGTACCAATTGACCTTGTTCTATGTGTAATAAAATGTGATTACGTATCCTCTAGGTGTTTCAATGCAAGTTTTAGTAAAAAAAATAAATAAATTTATATATGTATACTGCACAGCCCTATAAATAAAACATGATTAAATGCTCTTATGGATGCCCTTCCAGTGCAGAATACATGATTCACTCCCCAATGTGTTTCCCAAAAGTATGATGAAATATGATTAAGTGCCCTTGAGGGGTCAATGTGTGCAAAAAAAATCACAATTAAGTGTTTTTTAGGGTGCCATTGCATGTAAGGAAAATTTATGAGATTGCACTTCCAGTGAGGAATTCCTGATTTACGACTCATGACCTGTGGCAATACAGTGCAGTGCCCTATAGGGTTCCACTAAGTCCAAAGGAACAGCTAAGGTCTGTAATTTGTGCTATTCTGGAAAAGATGATCTATATATATGTGATATTTTATTGTGCTGCTATGTGCAAGACAACATGATGTGACCTATATATATATATATATATATATATGATATACCTATACCTAATTTACGTTCCCGCTAGTTGTTCGTATGAGTGAGAAAATGTGCCTCCATTCTAGAAAAAAACAATGTAATGTAATTTTTTTTCTTGCATGCAGAGGTGCCCTTTATGCTTTTTTTTCCCCTCTGCCCTCAAATGTGGCCACCCTGCAGTAAACATAAACAGAGTGCAGGCAAGGCAGGTATGTAACATAATAGTAGTAGAGTTCTTTTCATGCTTTACTTTGTGATCTGCTCTAACAGTGTTATCCCCATTCATCCACATGTTATCCCCATTCATCCCATTTTAACACACAATTAATGCAGATGATTTTCTTATCCTTCACATGTGTTTTATCATACCTATGACAAGACTGGCTTGAAACTCAGCCAAAGATTTGTACCTCAGGACATGCATTTTTTGTTTTGAAGCAACTGGAAAGGATTTCCAGTGCGCTTAATCACAGTGAAACTCCTGTTTTGTTTTTATGCGCATCTTTATGCCGTTGTTGTCATACCCGCCAGAAAGACATTTAAACTCTATGACCTACTGGATATGTAATTGAAGGCACTTTATCCCAAAGTTTCTCCGAAGTTTTTTGTTTTGTAAGAAAATGGCGTGCAGATATTGAATCTTGCCATGCTGTTCGTGTATATTTCCCTTTCAAAATAAGTCCATTGTCGAGTGATAAATCTAATCAGGAGTGAAAACAAGGCCCTCTCGCTTCTCAGATATCGGGTTCCTCTGAGTGTGGCAGAGGTCTTTTCCTGCACATGATGAGCTCTGAATGCATTACAGACAAATTTGGATTGCTAAGGCATAGTCTAACATTAACATTTACCAATAAACTACAATCATTCTCAATGCTGAGAATTGGAACTGCTGCAAATTCACTTCCCCACACTTTATTTATTTTATTTATGGCTATAATTAAGATTTATTTATGGCTATTCTGAATTGGCAATCAAATAAAATGTTTCACTAGCATTGTAATCTGCAATCAGTGCATCCTAGGGCAGGGCTTATTTCATTTTCACTTTATCAAAACACATTATCAGATGAAACCACACTGCATGCACAGCTCTATTTATTTAGCTTCTACTGCTAAATAATGCTATTTAAATGCATAGTTTATAAAATAAAAACAAACACAAAGGTTAACACAAACTGAATGTACATATACACACACCTCTTAATTAAGGATAGACTACTAAATATTAGATAATTAAGTTAAATTCTATCTTTCACCATCAGAGATACAAGCAGAGACAGATCCTCATCAAATGCAGGCTGAGTGAGCAGGGCCTTGTCAAAGAGAAGGGATGACAGATGAGAGCTTGTAACACATGAGGCCCTGGTACACAGAAGCGCACAGGAGAACCTGGAACAAGGGGGAACCTGGAACTAAGGGACAATCTTGGACACAGGAGAACCTGGGACAAAGGAGAACATTAAACACAGGAGAGTAATCTGTCATCTCACACTGTCATTTTAAATGCGTTACATTAACACAACCAACAACTCCTACTATATCGCAACCCTTCACTTTTTGACTTATTTGGGAAATACTATCATTTGCATTGCCTCACTTTTTCTTTTTTATTACTTTATTATTTGATTTTCCTAGTTTTTATAGTTTTTCATATTTTTTATAGCACCAGCACACCATGACACATTCCTTGTACATGCAACCCATGATACTTGGCAATAAAAATGATTCTGATTCTGAGGAGATCGTGGAACAAAGGAAAACACAGGAAAACAGAGATTGTGCTTGCACATTATAAGACCAGAGGTCGAGAATGTGCTGTTCTTTCTCCACACCTGACAAACAAATCAACAATTTAGAAAATCTCTAATCACACATTTTAAAATAACAAATTATTGCATTATATCCAATTCAGTAGAATTTTATGGCCTAAGGGACAGTGATAGACACCAAGCACATGTTCAAATTCATAGCTGTTGTTTGTTGTTGTTGTTTGCTTTTGTAATATGTTTTATGTTTATGCATAATTGTCAGATAAATGTGTATTCTATGTAGAACATCTATGTACAACTACAATATTTAAGCTGGCAACACTATAACGATGCAAATGAAGCACTGTTAAACTTAATAGTAATAGAAAGAAAGGGAAGGGGAGAGAAATAGAAAGAGCAAGAAAGATCAATCTATCCGTGTCACTCTCATGTAGGAAACAATGTTAGTTTAGCCATTCACTTTCTTTTGCCATGTTTACAACACTAACTGAGAAAAACAAAAGAAGATTATGCTCGCTCTCTCTCTCTCTCTCTCTCTCTCTCTCTCTCTCTCTCTCTCTCTCTCTCTCTCTCTCTCTGTACTGTTCCAATAACAACAAATTTTTTTGCTTCATTGTATTTTTATTCATTAGGAATACTATGCAATTTTAAGCGATTCTATTTCTCAAACAAGGTTACATCATAATAGCAATCTCTATTTGATTATGATCTGATGTAACACTGTGCTAATATAATCAAATGCAGTTCGCTATTATTTACACTTTCATTTTGGTTCCAAATGGTTAGCCAAAATGACCAAGGAACTCAATGAATCTAAAATAAATGTAATTCTCTGGATGTAAATCGGGGGATAAATCTCTAGATTTAAATGGTTGAATTTCAGTGTAGTTTTTAGTCGTTTTCTCACTGATTTTATTTAACAGCAGCCTGTTATACTTAACCTAATCTTATATTTTATAGCACTGTTGGATTCTGAATTCCGATTTGTTAAAAAGTGTGGAATGTGTTAGTTTTCATTGTAACTGCTCATTCAAACAGGGACTGTTAAGTTTTTCTTCTGTGAGGAGATGTTTCATTATCGTTTATGGAAGGAGGTGTAGTGATAGTGCTTTGTAACAGTCAGAAGTAAAGTTGTTCTAGAATGATTTTGCGTTTTGTAGTTTAACAAATTGAAATTCACAGGAAAGTGAAGTAAAAAGAGGAACTAACATATTTTCTTGTCATTTCGCAACATTTAATGTAACTTAATGTATGAAAACTATGATGGCTTGTTGTTTTATTAATAAATACATTGCAATCTTTAGATAGATAGATAGATAGATAGATAGATAGATAGATAGATAGATAGATAGATAGATAGATAGATAGATAGATAGATAGATAGATAGATAGATAGATAGATAGATAGATAGATGGATGGATGGATGGATGGATGGATGGATGGATGGATGGATGGGTGAAATGAATACTGAACCACATGGCTACTATTCTATGCTTGAATACCATGCAATTCATCTGGACTGCAGCTAATTGGATCCAACTTAACCATGCAACAAGATAAAGCATACGCCCAAGCCCTGTAAGAGCAAACAGTCAACTGGAGTGTAAGCTATCATGTAATTGTCCTGCACAGGCACTGCATCGAAATCCTGTTAAATTGCTCTAGGATGAACTGAATCACAAGGTCAGAAAGAAATCTCCAACTAGTTATGAACACCTTTGGGAAGTTTTAAAAGATGCAGGACAAAGAATTTTCTATATACAGTATTTATATTTAGTATTAATTTCAACAGACACGCTTTATGTTTTTATTAAAAGTAATTGAGGCAAAACAATGTGTACATGTGTGTGTGTGTGTGTGTGTGTGTGTGTGTGTGTGTGTGTGTGTGTGTGTGTGTGTGTGTGTATGTGGGTGATCTTTCTGCTGTATTGCCATATGCACTCATATGCTACAAATGTGCAGACTGAAAGATTTACAAACATAATGCAGGTGCAACCAAAAAAATGTGTGTATGTGTGTGTTTGTGTGTGTGTGTGTGTGTGTGTGTGTGTGTGTGTGTGTGTGTGTGTGTGTGTGTGTGTGTGTTCAAAGGAGTAGCTTTGACGGGCCAAAGCTAAAAAAAAAAACGAAAAAGAAAAGAGGAAGAAAACATAAGAAAAGGCAGACGAGAGTTCCAGAGAAAGGCTTTTTGTTTCTCTGGTGTCAGTGTGAAACTGGAGTTTGACATTAAGCCCACTGATAGACAGATAAGAACACACAGTTGGCCTATAAACATGAGAAAAATACACATTTCGGTGTGTGTTAGACAGAGAAAAGGAAATGCATTCATACATAAAGACATGTGTACCTAAAAGCATGAAGTTGCCAAATTGCCATTGAGGTGCTGGTGTAAAATGATTGCATGTAAATTTGTTTTGTTTAAATAAAATCAAATGTCCAAACTTATTCAACAATTCTTTTTTTTTAGTTGAAAGAATTGAAGTAAAAAATATATATAGAGCGCTATCCGTGTTTTATTTCTCATATGTAATGTCATTTACATTTCAAAAACACGTCACTAATACAGAATACTACTTTACAGTAAATTGTTTTTGCTATCATGCAGACTGAGTGGGAGCTTACGAGAAAATGCCACATCATGTCCATGTGAGATGTTGTTTCAGCAATCATCATCCTCCCTTCGCATTATCTTCTCTTAATCATGCTCCTTCATTGTTTGTCGAAATGAAATGAAAATGTGTCTAAAATAAGGCAGCGATATACAGCCAGCCATATTCCTCAGCTCAGCCATTTGTGCCGATTTGTGAACTACAGCACTTGAGTTCATGATTTCAGAACTTGCTGTTGTAGTGGAAATGTCCTATGCGCTGCCGCTGCTGTGATTAGAAGCCGCTATCAGACTAGAAATCTGTGTAAACTTATCCTGTGCCCTGCTACAACAGCACAATTAACCGTATCATTTTGTTTTTACCAGGATTTGACTGATAAGCACATGATAATTTATTCAAACCCAACAGATTTAATTCTAATCCGTCTAAGAGGAAATTATAGTTCAGTGGTTAAGGCTCTGGGTGATTCATGATAAGAAAACCAGGGATTTATGCTCCAGTATCATCAAGCTGCTACTCTTGAGCCCTAGAGCAAGGCACTTAACCTGTTCTGCTCCAGGATCGCTGTTTCATAGCTGTTCCTGAGCTCTGACCTCAGCGACCTAACATTGTTACAATATGCAAAGAAAGAATTTCACAGTGTTTTAATGTACGTGTCACATTCTTCTTCTTCTTCCTAATCTACCACAATCTAATTGTATTGTTGCATTAATGGACAATAAACATTTTTTTAACATTG
>NC_139582.1:10854106-10866606 GCF_946808225.1 Silurus aristotelis
ACTTCAACAATGATAAAACTGTAAAAACTGTAAAAGGGGTCCCTTTTGAGTCTGGTTCCTCTCAAAGTTTCCTCATACCATCTCGAGATGTTTTTCTACTACACAGTTGCCACTGGCTTGCTCATTAGGGATAAGCTTACAATTATAATGAACACATTTATAGGCACTAGATTCATACATTCTTTCATTCAACCTTATAACCTTTTTATCTCTGTAAAACTGCTTTAGGACAATGTCAAATGTTAAAGTGATAAACTATTAAACATGAATTGATTTGAATTGAATTGAATTGAATTGAATTGAATTGAATTGAATTGAATTGAATTGAATTGAATTGAATTGAAAATCCAAATCGTTTGTCAAAAAGTGCCCAGTGGGGGTACAGGTTTTTATTCTAACCAAGTCCACACCAAAATCTTATGAAATCTCATGATTTTAATTTTCAGTGACTATCAGTCGTGGCCCTTGATTGGTTGGAATGAAAGCCTGCACCCACACTGACATCAGAGGTGGGGTGGGGATTCTAGTCTAGTTCAAAAATGGCAAGGAGATATGACGCTCAAACTAGTTGTTTTTAATTAAAGAAATTAAAGTCGGAGAAAAAACACCAGCCATTACTTGAGTCTAATGTGTGTTATGCACTTTTGCATTATAATGTTTTTTATGATAATGGGAGAAAACACAAATGCAGATTCAATAACTTTCGATTCAACCGCATTTTGCTTTCAGCTTGGTCTGCATCACTGGTGTCTTACTTATACTTTTCCATCTTTCTTTCTTGTGAGTTTTATTGGTTTTCTGCCCATTATTCCATACAGTAGTTTCCGGGTCACAATTTATTTCCCTTAGTGTTATTTTAAATATTTTTTACTCAGTAACAGATATGATTAAAAATGTAGTTAAGTACAATATTTCAAAAACATATCTAATAAATAAATTACACATTTTAAAAAACAACTTTGAAAAACAAAAACAAATAAAATACTCAATTACATTAACATAAGTAAATGTAATTCCCTTTCAGGAATTTTCCTTTGGGAACACAGCTCCATGCTCTTAAATAATGTGTGCAATCAGTCATAATTGCAGGCAGGCTGTCACCGGCGGGGTGACGTCATGACCAGGAAGTATAAAATTCACATTGAGTGAAGCCAGCACCAGCTTCTGTTTGTTCATGAAGTGTCCCAAGGTGCCCTTGGTCGTCCCACAACCCATTAGACTCCAGGCATTCAATCCTCCTCCATTTCAGACCCCAGACCAGGAGACATTGAACTACAGTGCCCGGTCTGAGCACTGGACTGCGATATCCACAGGACAAGTCTGTGGAGGAATTCAGTGCAATTATTCATCTGCTACGCCCCTCCGAGTAGAGTCCTCCCTGCTTATAAGCAGACCCTCAGCAGATGGATTATCTATGATATTGCATCCTCCTACGAGTCCTTGGGGCTCCCTGCACCATTCGGTGTCAGAGTGCACTCAACCCGGAGTGTGGCAGCCTTTTTTATTTTCATTCTAATGAATTTATTGCAATTTTAATCTAAGCAATTTTATTTTTGTAACTGTCTGAAGTACTATTGCAGAACAAAGTTCAACATATATGTCTCTCTGGATATCTGTCTCTTGCCACTTTTTTTGTCTTTTTCTCTATATACCTTATAGAATATATACATACCTATATACCTATATTTTCTCTCTCTCTCTCTCTCTCTCTCTCTCTCTCTCTCTCTCTCTCTTTATATATATATATATATATATATATATATATATATATATATATATATATATATATATATATATATATATATATATATATATATAAAACCGGTGGTGCTAATTTCCTTGATTATCTGTCAACCCCTATTTACTGGCAGCCTACCTTCCAGTTTCACTGACTCTGCAAGATGGTGGGCCGTTCTAAAGTGACTGAAAGCCTCCAGCAGCAAGTTGTCCAGATGAAGGCCAAAGGGGTGACCATATCAGCCATAGCAAGACAAGTTCGTCGTTCCAAATCTGTGATTTCAAGAATATTGAATCTTTACATCACAAACTCATTCAAGTCCGCCAAAAAGGCTGGTCGTCCACGAAAGATAAATACAAGAGAGGACAGGATACTGCAGAGGATCTCAATGGGCAATCGTTTCCACACTGCAGCTGGAATTGCTCACCAGTTCAGCGCTGAACACGGTAAGGATCTGTCTCGATATACATTGTCCCAACGTTTAAGAGCATTTGGACTGAAAGCCCACACTGCAGTGACCAAACCTCTCATTAGCAGAAAGAATCAAAAGGCTAGACTAAGCTTTGCTGAGGAGCATGTTGTGTGGACATAGGAGAACTGGTCCAAAGTTCACTTTAGTGATGAAAGCAAGTTTTCATTTATTTGGGTCCGATGGGAAACATTATGTTCGGCGACAAACTGGAGAAAGACTGAACCCAAAGTGTGTAAAGAAGTCAGTGAAAAGTGGAGGAAGTGTCATTGTTTGGGGCATGTTTTCTGCAGCAGGAGTTAGGCAGAGTGAATGCAAATGTTTATCAGAACCTTCTTCAACAACATATGGTTCCTTCCCTGCGTTCATCACCCAATCAGCCCGCAGTGTTCATGCAGGACAACGCTTCATGTCACACAGCAAAACGGGTAAAGCAGTTTCTTGAAACTGAAAACATTGAAATAATGACATGGCCTGCCCAGAGTCCTGATCTCAACCCAATAGACAACCTCTGGAAAATCCTGGGCGACAAAGTTATGGCCAAGAAACCCACTACAGTCACCGAACTGTGGAGGGGATGGAAGGAGAGTGGACCAAAATCACACCAGAGCAGTGTGAGAGACTAGTGCTGTCCTGTGGCCACAGATGTGCTGAAGTCATTCAGATCAGAGGCTTGTACACTTCCTACTAATTGCTGACTGTTGTAACCTTCAGAAACTTTTGTTGTAATCTATATCCATGCTACAATCATTTTTTTGCATACAGTTTTTTTTTTAAATGCCTTAGTTATTTTGTGGAAAAGATGTTCTGGTAGCATGGTATAGACAGGACAAAAACTCCTTCAACTGTTGAGCAGTGAAGATGACATTATTTCAGAATTGTTCAATTGTTTATAAATTGTTCTCTAATTTTGATCGCCAGTGTATATATCTTCCTTTCACATCCTCTCTCTCTCTCTCTCTCTCTCTCTCTCTCTCTCTCTCTCTCTCTCTCCTCTCTCTCTCTCTCTCTCTCTCATTCTCTCTCTCTCTCTCTCTCTCTCTCTCTCTCTCTCTCTCTCTCTCTTTCTGTCTTTGTCTCTAAACATCTGCCTATTTCTCTTTTTATGTCTTGCCATCTTTCTATATCTCTATGTGTATACCTGTCTCTCACTGAACACCCCCATTCCTCTCTCTCTCTCTCTCTCTCTCTCTCTCTCTCTCTCTCTCTCTCTCTCTCTCTCTCTCTCTCTCTCTTTCTCTCTCTCTCACTCTCTCTCTCGCTCCTTCTCACTCTCTCTCTCTTTCTCACTCACTCTCTCTTTCTCTTGCTTTCAGTTCAGTTTCCGCTTGTTGGTCTCAGCTGCTTGAAGTAGATAAGATCTCAGACCTGGTGGAGACTTCCTTTTCTCCTAACAAACTTT
This sequence comes from Silurus aristotelis, assembly GCF_946808225.1. Taxonomy (NCBI): domain Eukaryota; kingdom Metazoa; phylum Chordata; class Actinopteri; order Siluriformes; family Siluridae; genus Silurus; species Silurus aristotelis. The sequence goes on from NC_139582.1 coordinate 10,857,716, forward strand.
CACACAGAACCTAAGAGAAAGTTCCAGCTGCTTACAGTTGGTGGCCAGTGGCACGTCTCAAACCAGGAGCCGAATATGGAGGAAGAGGGAGGAGGAGAGATGGAGGGGATGAAGGGGAGAAGTCGAAACAAAGAAATGAAAGGAGAAGACACAGGAGCTAGATAAAACAAATAACTCATGTACAAGTCTGCTGTGTGTGCGTTTCAAGACCTGTTAGGGCAGATGAAGCTGTCTATCATCTTCATTTCATGAAGTATTGGTATTTGCAGTGTGATAGCATGGTATTTGCATATTGTTTAAATCCATACAGATGAGCAAAAATTAGATTAGATTAGATTAGATTAGATTAGATTTAACTTTATTGTCATTGTGCAAGGTACATGTACAGAGCCAGTGAAATGCAGTTAGCATCTAACCAAAAGTGTATAAGTGACCTATTCACAATAATAATTTATTTAATTTGAATAGCAGTGTAAAAAATAAGGGTATGTGGTTCATATGTTCACATGTCAATTAGTCACCTCTTGACTTTTAGTTGAACTTACATATTAACCTAATACTGCCTATTATTGAACTATTTTGATTCATCAATTATTATAATTTTCTTTTCAACTTAATACCTACTCTTCTGTAGCATTAATTTCTACAAGCTCCAGAAAGTCTCTGTCCCAAGCTTAATAATTCTTTATACATTTTTAAATTACTTACAAACACAAACATTTAAATAAATGACTTTCTGTCTAGCTGAAAAGCAGAACATTTCACAAACATCATAGAAATTAGAAATACAAAAGAATCTTGACTACATGAAAGTAATTTGCTCAGGAAATACTTTTTGCATAAAAACAACTAGCTTAAAAAAAATAATAAAAAGTAAAAAAAATTATAATATATCGAAAACTGTCTTTTTTCCCCACACAATCCAAGTCAGACCCAGGTCTCATACTCCACTTCCACTCCCACACACAGGCCTGTAGGCCACACTTTGAAATGTTTGCATTTTCAGCAGTGGTTTACCAGCCACTGAGTCGACAGGTTTCAATTTGATGTCAAGACAAGCTCAGTTTCCTCTGTGGGGAGCTAATAAGAATGGCAAAACGATGGAATTTTTCTTTTGCTATTCTATTCCTTTCCTTCATTGCTCAAAAGTATTTGTCAGCTGATACCTTGTGGGTGTTTAAAAAAAACTTATTTTATTTATTTATTTATTTATTTATTTATTTATTTATTTATTTATTTATTTATTTATTTATTAAATTATTTGTTTGTTTGTTTGTTTTATTAATTATTTAATTTCTTTTTTAATTTTTTTTATTTTCAGAAAAATCTTACAAAACATGACCTTTTGCAAAAACCTTGTGCCTGTAGTGGTCCAGTTTAAAATCTTCTACCATCTTAAGTTGATCAGTAACCTGCCTATAAAAGAATCATTCTTACACACACACACACACACACACACACACACACACACACACACACACACACACACACACACACACAAACACACACACACACACACCTGCTTGGTTCAAAGTCTGGTGTGATTAATGCCACTTTTGTGGAGTTATTGTTCAGACTTTGGACCTTCTTGTTCTGTTCAGGTTATTGTTATATAAAGGTGTATAAAGTATAAAGGAACAATCAAGCTGTAGTGCTGCAAAAGTTTTTTATCTAGTTATGCAACAGCAAGTGGCATGGTGTGGCATAGTTTGGTGTCGCCTGGTTTCGTGTAGTGTGGTGAGAGAACATAAACTAAGGTTAAGGGAATTGTACATTATGATATTCTGTACTGATTCATATTGCTAAACTGTATTATACCCAAAGGTCAGTATAGGCATCTACTAAAATGTTATATTTTTAATCACTAAACAATGAACGGCTATAAATAAGGCTTTTATCTGAAGTGGTTGTCATTAATTTAGCTCTACTACCTCACTTTAAAATTAAGTCTGAACAGATACTTTGACAGAGGAAGGCTTATGGGGTAAAGATATTCTCCCTGATCACAAGAATCACTGTTAAATAAAGAAATAAAACATTACATTAAAAACATTTCAAGCTACTCACTGCATCAGTTAGGGTTAAATAACTTGTTGCCAGCTGAAACATATTCAAGTCAAGAGTCAAGTCAAGAAGCTTTTATTGTCATTTCAACAATATATAGTTGATGCAGTACACAGTGAAATGAGACAACGTTCAGACCCCTGGTGCTACATAAATAACATAAAGCTACATAACAGAAAAAACACAGAGCTAACGACTGGTAAGTGTCCTCGACACATTAAGTACATCGTGTGCAACCTGGCGCAAACAGTGAAAGACAAAACAATGCATAAGACAACACAAGACAGTGTAGGACAATACACAAAAACAGAATGTTTTGTGTACTAATAAATGATTTAATATGGGTGGTGCTGAACACATGGATGTGTGAAATAATTATGAGTGTGTTGAGTGACCAAGTAAAGTTCCTAGCCTGATGAACACCAAGGAAGTTGGTGCTCTTGACAATCTCCACAGAGGATCCAATTATCAGTATATAAATTCAACAGCCATCTCTTTAGTTTAGTAACTTTCAGAGACAGGTTGTTGGCTCTACACCAGGCTGTTAACTATTTCACCTCCTCTCTGTATGCTGACTGTTTGTTCTTGCTGATGAGACCCACCTCGGTCATGTCATTGGCGAACTTGATGTGGTTTGAGCTGTGCATTGCTACACTGTCGTGAGTCAGCAGAGTGAACAGCAGTAGGCTGAGCACACAGCCCTGAGGGGATCAAGTGCTTAGTGTGGTGGTGCTGGACTGGCTCCCAGTCAGGAAGTCCAGGATTCAGTACAGAGGGAGGTCTTCAGACCCAGTAGGCTTAGCGTCTCAATCAGGTGCTGAGGGATGATAGTGTTGAATGCTGAACTGAAGTCTATGAACAGCATTCGTACATATGAGTCCTTATTGTCGTGGTGTGTGAGGGCCAAATGGAGGGTTGTGGAGATGGCATCGTCCGTGTAGCAGTTTGGACGATATGCGAACTGCATGGGATCTAGTGAGGTTGGAAGCTCGGTCTTGATGTGCCTCATGATCAGTCTCTTGAAGCACTTCATCACACTGGGTGATGATGGGTGATTTATTACTGCAATAATTATACAATAGTAGGCTTTTTTCAGGCAGGCATATATATTATTCCCATTTATTAATTATTTTTGGTACAGTATTCTCCTACAGTACATGGCTTTATTTAGTTGACACATTTTGGTGCATCCACATCCAGACAGCAGGCCACCAGTTAAACATTCAAACTATACATTACACCAGTGAATTGTACAGCAATGTATTGAATAGTGATACAATTAATAGAATTGGCAATTATATAAAATTATACTGATTTGAATGTCTCAGTCATCGGTGACTGTAAGCCAAAATTGGGCCTGTTTTTTCGGTGGGACAAATGGCGTTCTCATACACCTGTCAATCAGCAACACTAGACAATCATATGCATCATGTGAGTGTAGTTAGAGCTTTCCTTTAAGTGCCACAGCATGAGGAGCATTTTGTAAAAATGCATTTGGCTGGCTTCATGTGCCTCAGAAGAAGTGAAAGTGAGCAATATATATAAAAAAAATTGAAATAAAAAAAGCCTAGCATTTCTAGAAACATGTTCATGGGAACATTATCAGTAGAAAAACGAGAATCAGAATCAATTCTGTTGAAGGCAAATAACCTTCATCTTTTTTTCTTTTTTTTTTACCAGGCTGTAAAACAGACCAAAGTGCAGTTAAAGAAACATCTCTTGAGAAGAGGGAGTGTAGAAAGTCTAACAAGAGCCTCGCTTGTTAATGAGTTTTGTTCACTCATTGATGATGTTTTTATTGTAGGCAGTCTGGCATCAAGGCATAAGAAGCTTGTGCAAAATGAACAGTGTGCTCAGTATCACTCAGTATGAGGTGAGCTCACGTGATGGAAATGGCCAATCTGGTTAGATTAGATATAGAAAAAGGAGATTAGATTAGATAAGAAAAATAGAGAAATAAGGTATCATAATTGGTGTCAATGCTTGGATTTACTGGATGTAAGAGAAGGCCACACCTATGGTAAAAAAAATTACGAACCTTGTACAACTGCAGTTGGAGTCGCCAGATTGGATTAACGGTCAGACCTTCTACAATCTAGACCAGCCAACTACACATGGAAAATAGATTAGATCTTTCAACATGAGATTATGTGTTTCTTGACTAATAGGATTTAAGAAAACTATATTTTTGAGATAATCTGGCAATTGAGCATTAGAAGTACTGCTTGGTATAATTTAAGCTCTTAAAAATAAATTTCTATGATGGTCACATCTAAGTACTGACACAAACAACAATGCATTTAAATAAATGATCCTAACAATGCATGTAGTGACGAGAATTCACTGTAACTTTATGAATGTGCTATTGTGTTAACAATAATGCGTACAGCCTACATAGCAAGTCTATATATCGAAATAAAAAGTATAAAATATAATTTTATGGCAAGCAAAAAGTTTACATTTTAGGAACAGGTGAGATTTATTTAAATAAACCTTTATTAAAATGTGTGCAATAAAAATAAAAAAAATAAACTATATAATAAATGCCATACCTAGCATGAAAGCAAATAATATCTAGTAAATGATGCGCAAAAATAAGTTATATTAAAAATATATTTTGGTACATTTTTATTTTGGTACATATGCTTTCTAAATCCTTTTTTAATAATGACCTTCTGTCTGCATAAAAAAAAAACTTTAAAACATCCAAACATAAGATTATTTATTTTAAGAAAATGATAACCTATATAGAATCATAAGACTCATCTTATTCATTTAAATAACAGATTTGTTTTTCCATATTTTCTGAGTTTGTTTTCTGTTTAACTCAAGAAGCATCAGTCACACATTCAAACCTAGTAGCCGCAACTTCCCTTCCTGTGCTCGCCCATTATCTAACAGGAAGCCCAACAAATTTCAGTCTCAGGCTACAGTAGGAGATATCTGAAGATCTGTGCAGAAATTCTGATCCAAGATCAGCTTTACATCACCTCTCAGTGTGCTTACAAATCATGTCAAACTGGCCTCAGATTAGTTGTAAAGTCCTCACAGGGTTATTTCCTATGTGGGTTTGATTCTAATAACCGCAGCTGATAGTTTATTACTTAAGTGAGTTAAGAAACAGACTTCAAGAGACTTTCACTTTATAGATGAAACTTTTTTTAATGTTATTATGCTGTTTACTTTAAAGGGGCCACTTGTAAAAGACTTCAAATCTAACAAAAAAAATATATCAAAAAATATAAAAATGTAAAACTTGACTAGGAAAAAATGCTAGGGTTAAGTATCTTTGCTCAGTTTTATGGAGAAGTTTGTTGTTGCTGTTAAAAAGTGGGTAAAACTGTAAGCAAACAAAAATGTATTCAGATAATTGCAACACATGTTCATTCAGGATAAAATCTTTCCATGATTGCAGTACATCCATATGCACTATACTTTTCAGTATCTATAGCAGAAGTTAAAGTTCCCTTTCGGAAACGAGAGGCTGCACTGAAACGCTTTGGGAGCGCCTCGAATTGTCCGAATCACGTGTGAAATCCGGCCAATAGACAAGTCGTGATGTCATTGGCGTCATGTTAGCAACATTAGCTTTTGTTTGTTCAGGTAAGCACTTTGTGTGTGAATCTGTGCAAGCAATGACAAAAAGCAAGCAAAAATTTTGCATGTGTATCTCTCCTCACGCAGGGGTAGACACATGAGCTGTGTGCTGTTTGCTTGGGAGTGGAGCATGCTCAGTTGGCTCTCGAGAAAGACGCTTGTCTGTGCTGTAGCTTGGGCCATTCCTTTTCCCGGCGCATGCAACGCGGAGCTCCGAATTTCTTCCTCCAAGGAGGGAGAATTTTCGGATGCTAGCGAGCCCAAGATGTGCCTCAAAGTGCAGCCTTCCTCCTGCAGTTTTCTCCCTTAATTTCTGACGGCTCTGGGAGGGTCAGAGACCAGCCTCGAGATTTCCTGGCAGCTTGGGAAGGCCTGCCAGACGTATCTTGGTGGGTCCTGCACACAATAGAGAGGGGCTACCTGATTCAGTTCAGGTCCTCTCTTCCTCGGTTAAACGAGTTGTGTCCCACCCTGGTGGGACCCAAGCAGGCTCTGGTCCTGGAACAGGAAGTGTGCACCCTTCTTAAAAAAGGTGGTTCCTTCCTTAGTCAGAGAGTCAGGCTTCTGCAGCCAGTACTTTGTTGTTCGAAGAAGGATGGCAGTTTGCAACCGATCCCAGATCTGCAATCCTTAAACCGTTCACTCATGAGGCTCAGGTTCAGGATGCTCACTCTCATGATTGTGTCTCAGATCAAGTCCAAGGACTGGTTTGTCACGATAGATCTAAGGGACGCATATTTCCACATAGCCATTCTTCCCACGCACAGGAGGTTCCTGAGGTTTGCTTTCGGGTGCGAAGCTTACCAATATCGGGTCCACCCATTTGGCCTAGCGCTCTCACCCCGCACCTTTACAAGGTGCATGAATGCGGCTCTAGCCCCGCTACGGCTTCAGGGCATCTGCATTCTAAATTATATCGACGATGCCTATATAAAGGAATAGGAGTTAAGACGAAACGCAAAGAAGAGTATGCTTTCTTCTATGCAGAGAACCAGATTCTCGGGCGTAGTGTGGGACTTAACCGTCTTGCGGTCACAATTGTCTCCTGCCCGGATCAAAGTCATCCTCTGGCAGTTCAGAGAATAAAAAGAAGGCCAGTCACTTACTGTGAAGCATTTTCAGAGGCTGCTGGGTCTCATGGCGGCGGCATCCAACGTGATTCCACTTGGCCTCCTCTATATAAGACCCCTCTAGTGGTGGCTAAGAGGCAAAGGGTTCTCCCGGAGGGGCAATCCACTTAGTATTATCAAGGTCTCGCGGCAAGCCCTTAGAAAAATATGAAAATATGGAAAGAACCTACTGTCCTGTTTTAAGGCCCTGTCCTGGGAGGTTGTATGCCGCTAGATGGCATCTCTTCACCATGTGGTGTGAGCACCACCAGTTGGACCCAGTCAACTGCCCGGTTGGTTAAAATCTGAAGTTTTTGTAGGAATTGTTTGCCACAGGATTAGCTTCGTCAACCCTGAAGGTTTACGTGTCAGCTATGCCTGCGGGGAAGTCGCTTGGGAAACACCCCGTTGTGACACATTTCCTATGTGGCACCCAAAGGCTGAGGCCTGGGATATGACCCAGAGTGCCTGTGTGGGACTTGGCCATGCTGGCAGCTCTATCTAAGCCCCCCTTCGCACCCTTGGCCAAGTTGGCACTTAGGTATTTGTCGGTAAAGACCGCCATTCTTCTGGCAATTTCCTCCTTTAAAAGGTTCGAGGACCTACAGGCTGTTTCCATGGCCCTGTCTTTTCTGGAGTTTGCCCCTGGCATGGCCAACGTTTTGGCCTAAACCCTAAACCTGGGTGTGTGCCTATACTGCCTGCGGCTCCTACATGACCTGTCGAACTGCAGGCATTCTTCCCTCATTCTAGCCCCCAACCAGGAAAAGCAAAATGCGAGCACTGGACACATATCTCCACAGGATGAGTTTGTGGAGGAAGTAAGAGCAGCTATTTGTCTGCTATGGCCCTCATAGGAAAGGTTTTTCGGCCAATATGCAGACACTCAGCAGATGGATTGTGGAAGCCATTTCTTCGTGTTATGAGTCCTCTAATCTTCCCACTCCCTTCGGAGTCAAGGCTCATTCCACCAGGGTATGGCGGCCTCTACGGCCTGGAGTTTCTCTCCAGGATATTTGCAAGGCTGCGGGCTGGTCCACCCCTTTCACCTTTGTAAGGTTTTATGACCTTAACATTGGCGGCAGTCCCGGCTCCTCTGTCCTGCATGCTGGTTGTGCTCAGACAAACTAGGCAGGGACTGTTCAGTATGGTGTGATTGGACACTCGTTTCCAAAGTGTTTTGACAGCTCGAGTTTCCAAAAAGGAACGTCACTAGGTTACTTATGTAATGCTAGTTCCCAGAGGGAACGAGACGCTGCGTCAAAAGGCCATAATACCTGTGGCAACCCATTTTGTAGCTTTCTGGTTTACGCCACATTGCCCGCTGATGATGTCAGGACTTGCGTATTGGCCGGATTTTACATGTGATTCGGAGCGTGGACAACGCCAGGCGTTCCCAAAGTATTTCGCCGCAGCGCCTTGTTCCCGCAGGGAACTAGGGATAAATACGTAACCTTGTGACGTTTCTTCTTATGAAGAAAAACAAAAAAAAATTATGAAATCTATAAAACATTATAATTAATAAAAACAATTACATTCTTTACCTTCTATACTAAAATGTAATGTACATTGGGGCAATGAAATAAACTATATTTCTTTCCAAGAATGCTTCTCTACAAGGCTTACTACTTGTAGAAAAAACCCTACTTCAAATCCCAAATTCACTACATACACACAGGTCAAATTTGTGCTCTGAACTTATCACATGTTCATCACTTAGTTGTGTCTGCTCTTTAGATTTGACTGCTTTGCATCAAAAGCCATCATTATCATGTAAATCCATTTTTGTTTACTATAGAAAATCCTCTATAATATTTATACTGTAACTCTGCACTTTTTGCTGTATCTTAGCATGCATAGACTCTGAATGCTCGTGTAATCAATATTTATTGATTTATAATTGTTCAAACATATACATATATATATATATAATAATTATTTGTAAGTGGTCTGGGATAAATATTTGCTGACTGAAATCTCCACAAACATCCAGGTTATCTGTTTACAGGTCATGACCCTGATTTGTGGAACAATTCTCAGAATTACCTCAGACACCAGTTTAGATCAGATTTTGCTTTCGGTTTTGGCAAATTATTTTCAGAGAAGGGCAACACAAAGATG